>NC_143190.1:54687500-54812500 GCF_051530095.1 Phoenix dactylifera | reverse complement strand
TTAGATCCAGATAGTAGAGCTTCCCTCTCCTAGTACCATAACCAATTGTCTTCCGAGTCCGAATGTCCTTAAAGACACAAAGGTTAGGCCAAAAAATCACAACACAATTTAAAGTAAGGGTTATTTGAGCAACAGACAATAAGTTATGATTAAGGGAAGGGACAATCAGAATTGAATCTAAATTCAAATTTTTTGTAAGAGAAATTGAACCTTCTCCTAACACGGGAGAGGGGGTACCATCGGCTGTGGACACTATATGTTGGTCTGAGGATTTTATGGATTGAATATGATTATTGTCAAAGGTCATGTGATTTGTGGCACCAGAATCAATTATCCATTCACTATGACTAACAGAGGTATGAAGAGCCTTACCCACATTCCCAGAAGTAGCAATGAAAGAGGAAGCTTTCTCAGTTTTCTCGGAATTACTGGTGGAAGCATGACTAGGCTCGACCACAGCAACGGAAGCATAATGGTTTGTCTTTGAATTTCGTTTGCGAGGTGCCTTGGCAAAATCCCACCATTCTGGATATCCAATCAATTCATAGCACCGTGACTTAGTGTGTCCAGTTCCACCACAATGAGTACACATACGTTCTGGTCGTGCAGCTCCTATTTCGTAGCTGCAATTTTGTGATCCAACCGGCTGATTATGATCATGATTCAGTGGACCAGATGTTGGTTTTGGGTTTGTTTGCAGTTGTTGATACTTGACTCGGCGAGCAACCATAGCAGATGGCTCTGAGTGTTCAGGTTCGCCATTCAGTGCAGCTCGGCGAACGGAATCACGACGAACATACGCATAAGTTTCTTCAAGATCTAGTACAGGATCCCTCCTGAGAATCTCACCTCGAATTTGTTCAAATTCTGCATCTAGTCCATTCAGAAAAATATGCACCCGCAGTCTCTCAACTGATTTTTTATAGGCAATGACATCATCGGGATCTTTCATGACAATTTTATCACGATGATCTAGCTCTTGAAAAATTTCTATCAGATCACCATAATAGGTGGAAAGAGGACGACCAACCTGTTTGGTAGAGAATGCTCGTTGATTCAGTGCAAAGAGTTGCGATTCATCTGCCCCATCATAGAATGCTTTGGCAAGAGCAGTCCAGATTTCACGTGCAGTAGTCAATCTAAGATAGCGTTTCATAATCTCCGGTGACATAGAGATCAGTAACCATCCTTTGACCTTTTGATTCTCAGCGTACCACTTCGAATAGGAAGTATCAGTAACCGTCGGAGATGTTTTACTCGTAAGATATTCAAGCTTCTCACGCCCTGCAATCTGCATTTCCATGATTTGAGACCAGACATCATAATTGGTTTCGGTAAGGATGACATTAGTTGTGAAACTGGGGTTTTCTGATTGAACATGGATAACCGGTACAGAGGATAATTCGGGTTTGTCATTAGTCATGGTTCGAGAGATACGTGAGAATTCAGGCTGTGATGATATAGAACGAATAATAATACCCGCTCTGATACCAAGTCAAAAATACAGAGTTTGTGAAGAGAATACGTTTATGATGTTTTTCTATTACTGGCTGGGCATAAATAGCCACTGTACAAAGCTTTAGATCCTATAATTTAGGACTGATTGACTAACTGTAAGGAAACTACAGCTGTCAAGATATAATCACATATTTACAGGGATTCTAGTAATTCTAGTCTATCTGTACAGCTAGCAGTAGAGACAAATTAGGGGCTAGAATATTGGAGAACCAACTTGGAGATAATTACTCCTGATTGTCAACAGTCATGCCTTGGCCCGATGCAAGCCTAGGATGTGAAGCTGAGGCCCGAGCCTGGCACGGCACGAACCAGGCCCAGGCTCCGGCCCAGGCCCGAGCCCCAGACTCTGTACCTTTTCGAGCCAAGCTATGCTCCCCGACCCCAAGCATATTTTAAGGTAATTAAGAGCATTTTTGGGTAGCTGGATTGGCGGTCCATTGGGTCGAGATCGAGTTACATTGAGATACGGTTATTTGTGGAGAGAAAAGATGTCTTTTCATTAAATAAAAACTCTGGAGCACATAATTCTAGAAAAATCAAGTTACTTGTTCATTAGTAGGTTATTTGTAAAATCTCCATTTTTCAGGATTCTCCATCCCCAAAAATCTTGATCACTGAAATCTAGCATTTTCATTTGATAATCCGTTCTCGCTTTGATTACAAAATAGTACTTACCCAGATATAATACAATCGGCATGTTGAATTAGGCCTAACTTATACTAATAAGTTGTACATGTAATAAGATATAGAGTCCAATTTAAAAAGGAGCTCAATTCATCGTTCCTAAAAGTCTGTTTGAATTTTTTTTATAGAATTAGACTAAAAATTCTATAGAATTTTTAGATTGGGTCAATACAACCAGCAAGATTGCAGGCAACATACTAGATTAGATCTGTATTCATAAAATACATAAATATAGCTTTATAGTGGGCCAGCTAGAATCCTAGATATGCTTTAAAAACATAAGCTCCAAATCTTCCTATTGCATGAGCTTTATTTCTTTTCTTCTTCTGTCACCTTACCCTTTCTAAGCTGACATCCAAAAGATTACGTCCTTTGAGGTTTGATTCACTTATCCCTTTGATTATTACCACGAGCCAAGTACTTGCAGAGGAGAGGACTCATGTAAAGAATAACTTGAAAGATCATGGAGAATTTTTTAACAAAAAGAAGAGGAATCATAGAGACTATTAATACCAACAATTCCTATAATTTGTGATATTTTGCAGAGAAGAAAAGATGATTTATTATATCTCTGAAAAACTTGGATAATGGTTTCCATTATCCATCCTATCTCGAAAAATCATCTATCAGGTTGCTTTCCTTCTAGAGTATTGCTTCATGTACCCTATAGTGTGCCCCTAATGAGTGTCGAACCGGATTTTTGTGTGTGGCAGCTTATAGAAAACCAGGTCAAGGTATGTGAAAGGATGCATAAAGAAATTTTACCCTTTCTATATATGTTTTCCATGGGGAACAACTTGCTCTCTGATAATATGCTTAACAATCAAAGCTGGCCTAAATGAAAGTCAAAATGGGGAAGGAAAAATAACTTCTCCTTTTTTTTTTGGCAAGGAGGTACAATTACATGACCCTGAGGTAAATACAACTACTGGCATCGTTAGCATACAACACATCACACAATTGAGAAGGTACATATTAGGCAACAGTTGAATCTGAATGGTTAGCAACATAAGCGGCCATCTTAGTTTGCGGTATTGTTCGCTTCCTTATAAACATGAATAGCCATAAATGACCCTAGGAAGGAGATTATTCTTATCAAGTCCTCTAGAATAGCATGGGAGTCATCATGATAGTTCGAGAGTACAATAACAGTCTTCGAATCCCTATCAAGTACTATATTGGAGACTTTCAAGGTTGTGACTTTATGGATCAAGCTCTACAAAGCTCCTCTCAGATTTGCTAGTAAAATATAGAGTTGACATCCTCTTACTACCATCAATGCAGATCCTTGATTGCAAATCACAAACCCAACTCTACCATAAGTGTTGGGCCAGATTGGGCTCAAGCTGATCAAATTTGGAAGAAAGCATTTTTATCCGGAGATGGTCCTTGTTGCGCTGAAAACTGACCAGCACTAGGCACCGCTGCGATAGATATGACGATACTAGATAGCTCGATGGTTGGCTGTTTTGGTCAGGATCGGGAAAGACGAGCGACGCTCGGCCGCTGCGGCTGAGTGGATACTTAAATTGTGGTTATTTCTTTTGGCCTTTTGGTCACTTAAATAATCAATCTACAAGTGGATACTTGCTGCCTCATTCAACCTCTGAGTCCATTCTCACACTTTCTATCAAGCAGCTCTGATATCATAACTTGACTCTCCAGCAAGAATTATTTAAGATAATTTAGCTTAGCCAACCTAATTTGCAGCACAATAAAAAAAGACCAAGGCATGCATCGTACAATGTTCCTCCCTACTTTAAGGCTTTTATTGTTTGATGAGTGATGACATGGTGGTCGTATTGAATTCCTCTTTCATGAAACTTCTGCTCTTTCTTCATAGAATTAATTCAAGGCAGCTGGGTCCTCAATTTCTTTTGTTTATACCCAAGATGAAAAAATTAAGGCAATACCATCTGATGTTCTCCCGAAAGTTACAAAAATTGTATCAATTACCATCCTTATATTTTTCCCAAATTTCTGTATTTGTCCCTCATACTTGAGCTTTCCACCTGCTATAACAGGTTGCCATCAAGAAATCAAGATCCTCCACTTTGAGATGAACAATAAGCAAAACATTTTGAAAAAGTTTTAGAGGGTACTGTAGCTATATATATATATATGTGTGTGTATGTATGTATGGATGGATGGATGTATGAATGTATGTATGTATTGGCGTATCCTCAACGGCAATGAATCATCTGAACAATGAGCCACTTGAGTCGGTTTTTGGTCTTCTTGGCTTCTACTAGGCTTGCACATATGAGATTGGAATAATGTCCTACTGCAGTACGACCCAGTGAAACCCATCATCTCTTATCAAAGTCAAGGCACCGGATCAATCTAGAATCAGTTCCATACCCGTTAAGAATCCAACAAATTTTTTTTTCCCCTTCTTTTCCATCTGGGACTTTTAATGGCATTCTTTGAGGTATCTAACAAAAAGAACATATAAGTAGACAAACCAAAATACCTGCATCCATTTATTCAAAGAGGGTCCCTAAGAACAATATATTTAGAGTTGGATCGCACTAATGCGGCTCCTTTTAATTTTTTTTTTTAAAAAAAAAGTTATGGAAGATATGAACCATTGACCTCCTTCAAGGGTAAACTCTTAGGAGGAAGTACCAATCAACTAAACTAACAATATATATTTTTTTAAAAAAATCATATAAAACTTGTTGTATTCAGAAAATATCTTGTCCTATTGTACTTAAAAGTTTAAAAATATTTTCGAAAAAAATGTTCTAATTTTCAGTTGATAATGATTGAATTTTTTTTTATATCTCTGAATTTTTGTTTCTTATGAAATATAGAAATATTATTTTTCTAAAATACCTAAGTTTTCAATTTTTTTTTAAATTCTAACGTTTTTCTTCTTTTCCCCTGAGTCAAACTAGTCACGCATGTTTGGCTCCTTTCCTTAATAAAATCGGGGGTGCCCTTTTTTTTTGTTGAAAATGGTAATTTATATAGCTCTAACGTGAGTACATCCTGCCAGATCAAAAGAAGGTAAAGAGTACAAAGTAGAAGGTATGTCTCCTACGGATGTCCAGATGATCTCTCCGGTGTGCCGGGTAACAAATAAGGCGACCTAGTTTGCTGCGCTGTTCGCCTTCCGAAATATATGTTATGTCTCCTACGGATGTCCAGATGATCTCTCTAGAGTGTCGGATAACAAATGAGGCGATCCAGTCTGCTGTGCTGTTTGCCTTCCGAAATATATGTAATGCCTGAAAGTAGCTCAGATCCTGGGCCAATCTGCGAGTGTCGCAGATAAGAGAGTGACCATCACAAAATCTGTCCACTCTCCGAACTCAATGGATCACCATAGAGGACTCTTCCTCGAGGCATACCCGCTCAGCACCGAGTACCCGCCTCGCATAGGAGATACCCTCCCAAGATGCCCGCAGCTCAGCTCCAACTACAGTGAGTCCAGGCGTGCGACGACCACCCGCTACTATCATCTTGTCATGATGGTCTCTAATCACAAAATCAGTACCTATAGACGTCCAGTTCGCCGACATACTACCATCGAAGTTCACTTCGAGAAAGCCAAGAGGTGGGGGCACCCAAGAAACAAGGGCAAACCTGGGCACTGAAACAGCGGAAAGAGTACCCTAGATATCTCTGGCCATCCCAGAGGAGAACATAACGGCAACCTCGGTGACCTCCCTCACATGAAGCATAGCTCTGTCTACCACCATCCTCGGAGGTAACCGTCTGGCCTCAAACAGGCTGGCATTCCTGTCCAACCATATATAATAAGCCAAATATGCCCATCGGATCCCTGCCTCAACAGTACGAAGACTCTGCATGGAGACTCTCAGCCGATGCTGACACGACTGAGTGCGGCAAAATATCAGGTGACCTACTCCATATCTCCCTGGCTCTGGGGCACCGTAAGAGGGCATGATCAATAGTCTCCTCGATATTGATTCACGCCTCACAACACTAGGTGATCCTCACTCTTCACCTGGCTAACATGCTCCTAGTCGGTAAGCAGCCCCATGCCACCTTTCAGACGAAGAGCGCCACACGCGGGTGAATCTGCATCCTCCAATTCCATCCTTCCTCTATCTGTTGAACTGGCTCTCTACTCAACAGCACATGAAGATCCCTGGTGCACATCTGCGACTGCCCTATCGGCACCCAAACTAGCCTGTCCAGCCTCTTCCGAGCAAAGACAGGGAGAGCCAAGACCATCTCTGCCAGCTGCTCTCCAAAAGCCTCCCGAATCAACCCGTCCCTCCAACGACTCCCACTAGACTCCATCAGGTTGCTAACCCTATAACCAGCTAACCTCGACGTATCTGCCATAGTCGGCATCCTACTGATTGACTGCTCGGTCACCCAGCTACCCTCCAACACATCAATAGATCGTCCATCGCCAATGGCCCATCTGATCTCCGAAAGTACCAGCGTAGCTCTAGCACAGATTTTCCTCCAGACTGGTGAGTGGTGACGGCCAGCTTGGACCCCAGGCACCAAAATACCATACTTGGCCCTCATCAAAGAGGACCACATGCCATCAGGCTCCAGCACCACTCTAGCGGCGTGTCGTGCCACTAATACCTCCCATCTCGCCACCAAGGACTGCACCCCCAAGCCTCCATACTTGATCGGCTGACAAACAACCTCCCACGCTAGCAAATGAATGCCACCTCTACCTCTGCCCCTCCCCCAGATAAAATTTCTAAAGATTTGCTCCAAAGTCCTCACAACTGCTACTGGATGAGAGCGTTGGACATTAAATAGATAGGAATCGAAGAGAGAACTAACCGAATCAGGGTGATCATATCCATCATGGAGAGTGAATGTACCTGCCAATCCTCCAACCTGTGCCTGATACTGAGCTCAAGAAAAGAACAGTCCCTACTACGCAAACGCTGACCGGAGAGCGGCACTCCCAAGTACCTCAGCGTACCCTCCTGCTCGCCCACCCCCAAAATCTCTAGGATGGAGGTCTTCACAGTCGTTCTGGTCTTCGGGCTAAAACGGATAGCTGATTTGGATAGATTGACCCATTGATCAGACACTGTACAATAGTCTCGAAGAATTCTACAGATAACCCGAGCGGCCTGCCTAGTCGACCGGGCTAGCAATAAACAATCATCAGCGAAGAGCAAATGAAAAATTAGAGTAGCACCCGATACTAGCCTGTAGACCTCCAACTTCTAGGTTAGCACTGCATGCTGAAGGGCTCTGGAGAGTGCATCTGCACAGATAATGAACAACAGTGGAGAGAAGGGGCAAACCTGTCGCAGCCCTCCAGAGGACTCAAAGAAACGGGATGGCGATCCATTCACCAAAATAGTGAAGGAAGGAGCTCTAACACAACCCATAACCCATCTAATCAATGTCTCGTGAAAACCAAACCCCTGCAAGGACTGCTGCACAAAGTCCTATCTCATCTTATCGTAGATCCTCTCCATATCAAGCTTGATCCCCATCATGCTCCTCCTGCTCGAAGCCCTACCAAGGTCAAACATGAACTCCTGGACAGTAAGAACATTGTCTGAAATGCTCCGCCCCCCCATAAAAGCCCTCTGCTCCGAACTGATAAGCCTCGAAAGAATGTTCCTCAACCTGGCTGCTCGTACCTTCGCCGTAGCCTTATATAAGGTAGTACACAGACTAATCGGACGAAAATGACTTAGCTCAGATCATCATGTCGCTTCAGTATTAGGGTAACAAAGGTCCTCTGCTAATCTGTAGGCATCACGGCTTTACTGAAATATTGCTGTATGTTCGCCGTCACATCCTATCCAACTATCATCCAGTACCTCTGAAAGAAAAATGGTAGAAGTCCATCAGCTCCAGAGCCTTGTCCCTCTCGAGGGACCACACCATCTTTCGAATCTCACTCTCAAATCAGGGATGCCCTTCGCGTCCTTATCCTTGCACTAAAAGAAAAAATATGTAAAGAACTGGAAAGATTCGGAAGCTTCTATCCCGAATATTCCACCGTCCAATGGCCGTAAACACGGGAAATTATGAGACGGCGTGCGATCCACGCGTTCCGGCAAAAAGGATCCGTGCTCCCCCCGAGAATCCCATCCTATCCCACCCGAACCGGTTATTCCACCCACATTTAGGATAAATCCACAGATATTCAAAAAAAGAAAACCAACCCATAATAGGATTCTTTATTCCCATCACGATGCATGGCGCGTAATATTCCTTTGGCATCTCCCGCACCCCATATACACCCCTCCCCAAAACCTTTGGGACCTCAAAAATCTCATAGTTCCAAAGGTTTCTTCAGCTTGATCTCGATTCAATGGCGAGGATCGTCGTGGTGTTCGACTTCGACAAGACGATCATCGACTGCGACAGCGATAACTGGGTCGTCGACCAGCTCGGCGCCACCGAGCTTTATGAGCACCTCCTCCCGACCATGCCGTGGAATTCTCTCATGGTTTGAGCACCAATATCTCTCGCGAACACTGCTCTCTTCTTCCCTATATATCATACTCAACTCGCCTTATGCTTCGCAACTCTTGCAGGACAGGATGATGAAGGAGCTACATTTACAGGGGAAGACCATCGAAGAAATTGCAGATTGCCTGAAAAGGGCTCCATTGGACCCTCACGTCATCACGGCCATCAAATCGGCTTATGATCTTGGGTACGCTTTCTTGTTTTGGTCGGGTCCTTTTCCATTGTTCAGGCATTATATTGTGCTGTACGCCATTGATGGCTTGTTCTTCTTTTGGTTTAGGTGTGATCTGAGGGTGGTGAGTGATGCCAACCTCTTCTTCGTCGTGACAGTCCTCAAACACCATGGGCTTCTTGAGTATTTCTCGGAGATCAATACCAATCCAAGCTATATGGACGAGGAGGGGAGGCTCAGGATCTTCCCTTACCATGACTTCACCACCTCTTCTCATGGCTGCAGCCTCTGCCCTCCAAACATGTGCAAGGTAACTATTTTTTTAAGAAAACCTTCTTTGCTTAATTATTTATTCAGTATGATGTATAGTGCCTCTTCAAGCCATAACTTCATTAATGGTTCTAAAGTTCTATAATTTTCTCTGATATTTAAGTGGTGGCTTTTCTTCATCCTCCTTTCCATAATGTTTTAGGGAAAGAAAAAGAGAGTAACGGTAATTTGTTTCGAACTTTGAAGGTTTAAAATAGAGTTTAGCCAGTTTCCTACTTTGGCCCTCCTTTTTGAACAAAGTAAACAGAAAGCATTGACGTAGACGTCCAGACCATCGTAATCTAATTTAGAATCCTCTTATCCAAATTCCACCAATACATTTGCAATATAACTGAAAATAATGTATTTAGAGATTAACAGGGCCTTGAGTTGCTATAGCCCTGTTCTGGCTCTTGATTCTTTTATTCTTTTGGCTGCCAATCTAATCCTGATTTTTTGCCAAATACAGGGCAAGATCATCGAACGAATCCAAGCACAGGCCCCTGCAGATGGAAAGAAGCGATTCATTTACCTGGGCGACGGGAAGGGTGACAAATGCCCTTCTCTCAAGTTCAGTGAAGAAGACTATGCCATGCCAAGGAAGAATTACCCTCTGTGGCAGCTCATCTGCGACAACCCTCAGCAGCTCAAGGCTGAGGTCCATGAATGGAGCAATGGTGAGGAGCTTGAAAGAACCCTCCAGCAGCTCGTCAACATGTCGAACACTGCCGATCACAACAATGCTGCCCAATTATTCTCAGGAGATTGCAAGCTCGATACCATTCCTGCGTCACCCAATGAAGCCCTTCCCCTGGCTCTCAGGGTTCCTCACTAGCAAATATTTGGCACAAGAAGCCAATTTAATTGAATGGTGGTCAAAGACCATGCTTCGCATCACATTTCTTCTTCTTCTTCTTCTTTTGCCTTTTCCCTTTCTTTCTTCTCTTTGACCTGGTATGCAATTTTACACTGGAAAGAATGTCAGAGATGGAGATGGATTTTTCTGATGTTTTATGTGGTGAAATTTTCATGTGAAATCCATTGGATAGACACCATAACAACAGAGGTTTCTTTCTAGTATGGCAAGTGCTTTAATCTTTGGTGCGGAATTAAGGAAGGTTTCTTCAAGGCATGCCTTGTTCGCTAACTAGCCAGCAATTCCATTCCCTTCTCTGTTCAAATTAAGCAACCAACTGTATTCTCTTCTTCCCTTCCTCCCTCGCCTCTCTTTCCTCCTCCTCTCCCTCCCTCTCCACTGCCAGCCACTCATCCTCCTCCATCCCTCTCCTCCTCCTCCGCCCAAACACCTTTTCTCCTCCTCTTACCTCCATCCACTCTCCGTCTCTCTCCTCCCCACAGCACCTACCTCTCCTTCTCTTACTTCCGTACACTGATCCCCATCCGTCTCCTCCCCAAGAATACCATTCTCTCCTTTTCTTATCTCCGTCCACTCCCCGTCCCTCTCCTCTCCACGAACAGCTTCCACTCCTCCTCTTACCTCCGTCCACCCACCACCCGTCTCCTCCCCTCCGTAGAAACGCATTCCTCTCCTCCTTCCACCCTCCCATCTGTGTCCAGACCCTCCCCATTCACCTCTACTCCCCGAAGCGGCAGCCTCGGCGCTGACGCTGGTGGTCGAGCCGCCAAGTCTCCCGCGAAGCCTCCAGCATTCGGCACCAATGGTGAAGCCACCGAACCTCCCGTAAAGCCTCCAGGCCTCGTCTCGTCCACAGGCAGCAAAGGCAGCTGCAAGATGATGGCCCGCGAGTTCATGGAAGCCCACAACGCCGTCTGGAAACTTGTCCGCGAGGAGCCAGACGTGCGTGCAACAAGAAGCTGGCCCGCTACACTCGGCGGTGGGCCGAGACACGACCAGAGAAGTCTGAATATAATTTGATTTGTAGGATGTTATGGTTGGGGTAATGAAATAATAACGTTTATATGTTAGTGAAATCAAAAGGGCTTTCGTAGAAATGATCTTGTGCCGGAATGTACGTGCAAGGCGCCGATTACATTCATGTCATGATTGATTAAGCAGTCCATTGACGTATGGTAATATTATAATGCATGTATTCGGCTTCACGTTGTGGCTTGCGGAAACAAGGGCATAATGAGGTTATGGACGGTGGTTGCATGCAGCCATGATCTTTCATTATTTCAGAGAAGATGTAACGGAACAAGCGACTCTTCTTCGAAACAGATAAAATGATTTTTCTTTTCTTTTCTTTTTTAAGAGAATTTTTTGAGAAATTTAATCGATATGAAATATGGATTAGGTATGCAATTCTGTCATGCCGGGCCAGGTTCCACTTCTACTAGGTCTAACCAGAAAAAATATCCCATTAGGAGCTCTATAAAACCTAAGACATTAATGAAGTTCCCAACAAAGGAAGGGTTCGATCACTAGATTAATTATAACCTTATGGCTAGTAGACCAAGTTATACTCGGCAAGCAAACTAAAGTACTTGGGCAATAGGATGAAATACATAGTTACTAAATAGATTACTACTAGAAAGATGCCAATCTTAAATCAAGTATCAGAAAAAACAGATCGAAATATCAAGAACGTAGGTTAATATACCAAAGGTATAGGCCGATACGCTAAGCATGTAGGCCAATACTCGAAGAGTGTAGGCCGATATACCAAAAATGTAGACAGATACATCAAGGGCGTAGACTAATACGCCAAGTATGCAGGCCGAGTAACTGAGATATATACTTAGAAAGCGAGAGTCATCGGCCTATGATAAGATCTTAATGGAGTAAAATTTTAGGATGGTGGCCAGCCAATTGTTACCGCTACTTATGATGTGGGAGAAAAGGCACATTACTTAACAAGGATGAAAACAATGATCAATATAGCATACAATAGAAAGGACAAATGTCTAAATGAATAGTGGTACTCAACTCTCCACAACCCATGATGTGGTCATGTGAGAGGAGGATAGCACTACCCACTAAATGTAGCAAAAGTGGGCCCACGTGGCATACCATAGCAAAAATAAATGTCTAACATAAGTAGTGCTTCTCATCTTTTCACTATCTACAATATGAGAAGAAAAGAAGCAATACCTACTTTAGGAATAGTAGTCCATATGGTACACAACAGTTAAGACAAGTGTCCAAATCTAACTATTAGCACCCATTCTACTAGTTTAGAGCACTTATAAATAATAGATTGTAACTGTGAAAGAGAACCATTTTTCAGAATAACGAAATCTCTTTTATGTTATTTTTTTTTATTTTGCTTTAGTTTTATTATAGATGTACAATATATTTAGGCAGCATTTCGTTATCCTCAAAAAGTCCAGGCATCCGGATTTGATCTCTTTTTCTTCAAGTTCCGACAACAGGCCAGTGGCATGCCACAAAAACCTCCTCACTCCACTGTTTGCTTGGTATCCTATAGTTTCAGCATAAAACTGAGGAAAACAAATGCTGGTCCACTTTTAATTATAGCATAAGTGGCTCCTTTCCATGGATCTTGATTTGAAGACACTTTGAAAATTGCATGGGACTCCAACCAAGAAACAATGCACTAGGAAGGTGGTTAGTATTTTTCTGCATCTCACTTGTCTAGGACTAGTTGGCAACCGAGATGAGTGATGAAAAATTGTATCATCAAGCGACATCTGGCATTTTTATAGTTATATCCTAGGCATCAAGAAGCTAATCATTTTCTGTATAATTCCATTGTTATGTTCCCCTTTCCTCCCACGAGTTAAGTCAAATGAAGCCTAACATATATAACACGAATGTTGAGATCTGAAAAGAAGTACGCATAACTCGTGGGAGTAGTGTTCAATTCCCAGAAAAAAAAAAAAAAAAAAACTACTATTTTTTTTGGGGGGGGGGGGGGGGGGCACAATAGTTGCTCACGCTATACTGGCTAGGTGCAACTAGTAGAATAAAAAAAAGATGATGACTCAACACTGGGGGATAGCCCCTGGTTTGTTCGAAAAATCTCTCCTGAATGCCGGACAGTATAGACGGCGACCCAATCGACGGCTCCGTTTGCCTTCGATGCTATTAAGACATGGCCACAAACACAGGGAACACTTTGTTTGTTCAGTCTTTTACTCACTCGGTCATGTGGACTAAATAAAACCCACGGATTCATCTTAGCTTCAGTGCAAGCAGGTGCTCTTATGACGGTATCTTAATGTCTCCATACTTAGGACAGGAGTTGATTATTAATAAAAGAAAGGCATCGGTAACAACAATTTCCCATAAAAAAAGAAGTACGCATGACTAACGCTAACAGTCCAATACTGCTCAATTTACAATAGTACTGCATCACAATATTGCTGTGCTATCATTAATATAGGTATTTCAACTTTCTTAGAGTTCAGGTTTTGGAAACAATAGGGCTGAATATTTCATAGAATCTTTCTGAATCTTTATTATTTATTATTATTATTTTTTGCTATTCGTATACTTTTTCTAAGTTCGAACTCGGTGCCAACCACACAGTTAGCTCAAAAGGAATCGACTGGTACCGACCGGTTCACATCGGTTCTAGCTGGTTTGAATCTTTTTTGGCTGATTTCGGTCAGTTTGGAGCCGGTTTCAGTCGGTTCAATTCCGATTTCCGCCGGTTCGCGACCGGAAACGAAAATAAACATCGAACTGACCCAGTTTTGTACCGGATCAATTCGGCACTATCCAAATCGGGCAGTTCGGCTCGGTTCAGTAAACTATACTTGCAGGCGTAAAAAAGACATGAAATATCTGTTTCAAGACCATTAAGGATGTATTTGACAGGACAGTAAGATGCTTCAGGAGTATTCATGGCGAGATAACTAAGAGTAATAACACTCCATGGTGGGGTCATTTTATGCTTTTGTCTCTTCAGTTTGTAACAAAAAAATGAATTACTTGCTGACATTTAGGAGGAACCATTAAGGTGCTGCACTATGTTTTATATGCACTAAAAAAAAATATTTACTATATTGACTTGAAAAGCAAATAAGACTGAATACACTAGGATCAAACTTGCAGGCATAGGAAAGACATATGAAAGATCTGCATCAAGATCATCAAGGATGTGTTTGACACAACAGTAAGATGCTTCAGGAGTATTCATGCTGAGACAACCAAGAGTAATAATAGTGGATAATGGGGTCATTTTATGCTTTTGTCTCTTCAGTTTGTAATAAAAAAAACGAACTACTTGCTGACATTTAGGAGGAGCCATTAAGGTGGTGCAATATTTACTATATGATGTACTAAATGAGCATCATAGGGAAAATTAGTGAAAGATGCATATAGAGATCATCTTAACTGAAAAGACTGAGTATATGGATGCAATCTTACTGGGAAAATTGCTGGATGAGATGCTAAATAATGATGGCTAAGAAATACCGGGCCACGTCTGGTATTCTTTTGTTATTTTCAGTTGTTATGTAGAAGAATGGAAAGATAAGAAATGACATTATTAATAGAACTAAAGAAAGTTTGCTGATGCTAAGAGGAGCTCTCTGGGTGTCATGTGATTGTCAGATGCCCTTGAAACAAACAATTTTTTATAGGAAACGCCACTGCCGAAAATACTATAGTGGATAACTATGTTCAACAATAAAGTGAGTCTATATGTTTGGTAAAACCTCATAAGCTGCCAAAGTTGAGCAGGGAACTAGAAAACAAGAGTGCATAGGATTGTAGGAACATTATCTTTAATAAACATTTTCAATATAATGAGGGAAGAGAACCTTTTCTGTAATGAAAGTTACCAATCATTACTTTATAATAAAGGGTAGAAGTAGAAAATATGCATGATATTTGGAACAAGTAACATCAAAGAAGAGTAAGAGTTGTACTTGTTATCATATAGCAATGGAGACCATAGACATGCACAACAAGGATCAAGAGGGCCCTAGAAAGGAAAAGGTATCATGAGTCAAAAAGCTCATAAAAGATGAGAGGAAGACACACAGGATATCCTTTTTTTGGTAAAAACAGCCAAGATATCCTAGATGAGAGCTGTTAGAGAGGATATAATAAACCATGCATTGGGGAAGCTAGAGCAGTGAGAATGATTGGGTAGAAGGATTTATAATAGAGGAAATTTTGGACAGCCAGGTTAAGCCCTTTTGTAATTGTTATAGTTATGGTTATTAGAAAACAAGGGGTCAAAAACAAAAAACAAAAAAAGAAAAAAAAGAAGCAAGGAACAAAAATTATGCTATCTTTTACTTATAGTACTTTCTAATAAATTATTTGTATATCATGAAATATCAAGTTCTACAGTATTGGTTCTATGAGGATCCGTACAGGCATGTGTTCAGTCTTGCATTAACTATGCACTGGAGATAGATCTTGGATACTTATACAGGATCAAGAAACCCAATTAATACCTTCTGACTAGTCTTTTTAGGTAAGATCCTGGGTTGTTATAAATAGTATCAAAGTAGATCTAGTTCTTGGCCCATGTGAACTAGGGAACATTGCAATAAGGGCCCGTTTAAGCTGACCACAGGCTGATCATGGTATTTATGATTGGATTTGTGTTACTTATGATCAGATTCAAATGAATTTGGATCCTTAATTTGATGAGGATGCTAGAACTTAAACATGAGGAGTATGTGAGGATCCGTATGGATATATATGTATTTAGTCCCACATCGGCTATATACTAGGTTGATCTTGATTAGGTGTTTATACAGGATCTTTTTGTGTGAGGTCCTAGGTTTTTACGGGTTCCACTCCTTGTGGTTTAAGTTCAACTTCTAGCTTCCATGAAAGAAAAATTTGGAAACATCCATTTAATTATATCTGCGGGCAACTTCTAAGTCTATCTATTCCAATACTCGGCATACAAGCTGACATTTTTCAATATGCAGCATCGTCTGTCACTGCCTATAAACAACTTGATTGCGGTACAACATATATATGAAGCTTAGAGTGAATGCATGGTGCATTTGCATTTGCACTGGAGTGAGAAGCTAAATGGACATAAGTCACCGTTCCAGCATCTTCAACATGGCTTAGTTGTAACATTCACATGAACAAGCTTCCAGGTTTTCACAGTTATCCAGTTATCATCAATCTTATTTCTATTTAGAAGTTGCGACCTCCATGCGTATGATGTAGGCATCTAGACTATTATTTTGTTCACATCTGAAATGATGATGCTTGCAATTGCTATCCTAGCTAGGTTATAGCTCCTCATCTGCAGATATTAGTTTCCTTTTTTCCCCACTTTTTCAATTGTATGCATCAGGATGTTACTCCATCTGAAATATAATGAAAGCTGGTTTTCTGCAAATAAGTTTTGACCATAAACAGACTTTATACATTCTGTTATACTTCCATTCATGCTTGTTCTGAATTTCTGATTGTAATTCCCACCATACAGGTGATGCCTTTTTTTTTCACGACCCAATAAAGACTCCAAAATCCGCAAGTACTGGAATTGGTACCACCACTGGACTGGGAGGCTTGCACTTTTTTGTGCAGAAGTTAATATCGTTCTTGGGATTAAAGTTGGAGATGCAGGGTCTTCCTGGAAAGTTGGCTATGGTTTCAATCTTGCTGTCCTGCTAATTGCATCAATCATTCTGGAAGTCCTGTTGTGGACAAGATGGTCCAAGAGAACTGTACTTATACGACATACTAGAAGCAACTTGATGAATTGATGGCTTTCATTAGTGATCATGGTCAGTATCGGTGGTCCTACCTGTTCTCTATTTTCGTAAAAAAGTTGATAAATCCTTGATTTGGCATTGAATCGTAAATTTTCTTGCTCTTTTTCATTTGGTAGATTTCGCATTTGTTTGGCTCTAGTGCTTTCAAGATGGTTAGTTTAGTTGATTTGTTGAATGAAACAAAATCATGAAGGCCATGAAAATTTCTACCTACGAGCAGCTTTGGGCAAGATAGTTGCAAGTCATTGCAAAGATTCAAGAATCGTCTGATTAAGTTCAGCTCATTTAAGGATAACAAGACTGAAACTAGTTACAGACTAGTATGACATGTAATCAGGTTTGATGATTGAAGCCATCAGACTGGTGATATTTCTTCCAACTTTGTTCAGTAAATGCTTCCTCCTAAATCATTTATTGACTCACCTCATTTGTAAATGTTTGACTTGAGCTTCAGAGTATCTCTTGAATGAGACTGTAAATTTTTGTTATTATTATTATTGTTGTTGTTATATGATTATTATTATTTATTCAAGATGCAGATGTCTTCTTAGGATACAATGACCCAATTGTTAGTGATTAATAAGGTTCATTTACTCCAAGTGGAAGTATGGGGATACAAATCCGAATAATCTCTCTTACTAGTAGCAGGGAAATGAAGATGCAAGCAAAATATGTAGAAATTTGGAAGTTTGTTGTTTACTCAGGTGATATCCAATATCCATAACTTGGAGTTTAATAGGTACAAAATGAAGATCACATTGCTGGAAAACAATGAATTTGTTCAGTCGAGTTTATGAGCTTAATGACCAGTGTATGACCAACCACTTTAACCACAAAAAGTTGATGTGACCGCCAATGGTAGGAGACGATGAGCACCTAAGTATCATCATATCATTGCTGGTACTAGTGGCATGCCTTAAGTTCCATTCCACCTACCAGCTAATGAAGTTGGAACATATGAGTACACTGATGAACACCTAAGTATGGTGAATTTATCATTGCTTTAAGACCAAATTTTAGCGCAATTCTAGGGAATAAAGTCAGGACTTTGGAAGGAGCAGGCCGGGGCTTAGCCTAGTGATTTGTATTTCCTTTGGCTCAATGTTTAGGCTTTGGAAGCCAGTAGAGTGCTTCACAATCTCAGTTCCTTGTGTTAGAGAGTGGGATAGTTTCACATCAGAAAATAGGTAAGGGATTTTAGATAACCTTCAATCTACACAGGCTACTCCTTCTATTAACTTTAGTTTTTACAGGAGGGGTGTTGCACAGGAGGAGGTATAGCTTGTAGAAAATTACATTTTTCACAAAACAAAGACCTTGGGCATCAGCTATAAGAATATGCTGTAGTGACTAAGAAAACTGGTTGCCAGCCTGCGACTCGACATCAAGCTCTCATGCATGCTCCTCTATCCAGCCAGCCATCTGGTTAGCTTCGCTATGCATATGTGTTGCTATAAAAATTGGACGAGTTTGAGAATTATTTGGTTCTTTTTTGTGCATGCATCTCTTTATCAATGATATTTATTTATTTTTTTTAGAACTAATTAAATCATTAACCGAACAACTACATCTAAATAAAACCAATTAAAGAGTTGCTCTTTGCTCATTGTAACTTCACCAAGAATAATCAACAAAATCTTCGGTTTAACAATGAAATCTCAAGTACCATTATAAAGAGGATCAATGGAACTTTATGAGTTGAATTCAGAATTTCCTTTTTTTTTTTTTAAGAGAGAGAGGCAGATTGACATTTGGATTGGAAACAAGACCAACTCAGAGTCCAATCGTAGAAACCTCCAAGTAAAGAAAGCTCAGTGTGTGATCTTTGCAGGTGTTTTTCCAAGCGTTTCACATAATTCTTTTATTTTATTATCAAGATAATTAATGATAAGCATATTACTAAAAAAAGCAGAATCAATATTAGGTTTAAGAGAAACCGGTGATTGCTGTCACACTGGGATTGGCTAACAATAGAAACTCACCAGCTGTCAAGCGATGATCTAAGCAGTGGCTACTATCACTACGTCAAATGATCTGGAGCCCACGACAGCTTCATCACCACATGAGTACAGTGACATGATCGGTTTCCGCGAAAAGGTTCTGGGGCCCACAACAGGTGTCCTCATGCGAGGTCAGGAGCACGGTCAATTATCCGACGGTGACCCCCTTTGTCTCCTCCCAGCATAAGGTCTCCAAGATGGGTCCACTCAATGGACAGTTTGGATCTATCGGAAAAATACCTGATCGTAATCTTTCATGGGTCCGTTCCCTCCTTTCATCACTTGTAGCAGGCCTACCGTCTGATCTAAACGCTGTTTGCTTTTAGAAGGACTTAAAGCTTTTTTTTTTTTGTTTGTTTTTTTTCGATTGAAAGGACTTAAAGCCTGTTGATTGCATGGAAGACCATTGTTATGGTTCTTTCTTTTTCGTGTTTGATTGCAAGGGCCCATGGCTCCCTGATTAGGGTGGCAATCGAGGGTCAAATCAGGTACAAATTGGATCAAAAATTCATCGATTTAAATTCAACTTGTTTATTAAATAGATCAAAATTACAAATTTGAATCCAACCTGTTTGTTAAATAGGTAATCCGATTCGACCCAAATAATCTATTTATTAAACAGGTTAAATGGGTTAGGCGAATTTCTAATGAGTTAAATGGATTTAAACAGATTAAACAGGTTAAGAAGGTTGGATTAAACAGGTCAGAATCAGGTTAAACAAGTTTCAAATAAATTAAATAAATTTTAAACATATTAAACGAGTCAGGTCATAACCCGATCTACTTACTCAATGGGTCAAAACGGGTTAAATGGTCAAAGATTTAACCCTGAACCCAAAAATTGATGAGTCGGATCATAAATTACCACCTTTATTCGCGATCAATGATAGAATTTACTGTAAAATGGAACATGTTAACTAGATCACAAAAGAGTACTCGAATTGTGGTGCAACCTGCAAGCAAACCAAGCGAGTCATTCTTTAACAAGAAAAGCTGAAATATTTCAAATGCTAAAATGGTGTGGCTTAGTGGCTTGATGGACATAAGAATCTTCTAGCTTTTAGGCAACTGTGTTTTCTAAATTCACCGTCACCTGTTCATTAAAAAAAATTGCGACAAAAGAAACAATGAATTTAGTTAATTTTGTAACAAGTTTTACTGTTAACTCCACCTCCGCTGGCTCTTGTCAGCAACCAAGCATGACCTTCATTCCAATAGGCCACTGGAAAGAGACCCTCTGTTTTTTTCCTCCGGCTGTGGAGAGAGAGGGAGAGAGCATCGACATCGATTGAAGCCCAAGCCACTCGCTCTGCGTCGCAAACAGGGTAATTTTGGACCCGCTTGGGCTACTGGGCCTTCTTGTCGAGATTTGTGATGCGTTCATGTCTTCATCGATTGGAAAAGTACAATTTATGATTAAGGTCATCGCTGAACCCGGCATAATCTCGATTTGGACAAGACCATACGGACTGATGGTGGCCTGGGTTTGGTGCTCCAGTAACTCGTGAGAGGTTTGTCCTCACATTGACCCCCTGAATAACGCCTTCTCCAATACCTATTGAGAGCCAATTATTTGTGCTCCAACAATGTAAAATATGTCACATCACAAACAAGATAAAAAATCAACGCAAGAATTCATAATCCGTTAAGCTTTGAATCTGAAACCTATAACTTAAGGCCTGTTTGGCATTGCTTTTATTTTTCCTATTTTGTGAAAAATTTTGAAGACTTTGAAAGAAAAACTACATCACTTTCGCAAATAAGCGATGATAGAATTAATAAATAGCAGAAATTTTGCGAGAATACTGTCTTCCATGCAAAGTTCCACATAAAATTTTACTAATTCTTAAAGAACCAAACATAAAAAATTGACAGCGATGGCAGACATGCTGATTGTTAGAGATCACCATTCAATTTATTATTGAAAACTAAAATCTAAACCTTTGGAAAGACCAATTGGTGTTGCAGAAAAATAATGCCGGCGCCACCAATTGTATCAAGGAAATAGTAGAAAATAATTAATCTTAGTTAGATTTCGCATATAGAATTAATCTCCTCCCAACAAAAAGGAACAGGCATGTTGGTGACCAGTTCATGACGACCGATGGTGCTCCCAAGTTGAGTTATTAATTGGCCACCCAAAGAGAGGCTGCCGTGGCCTCTCGAGAGTTGGTACTCGGTGCTCTTTTACCTTCCCTCACCATGCTACGCCAATGAAAGGCACCGGAGAAGGAGTGGATGCAATGAACGGAGCTCGGGTTGGGGGGGGGGGAAGGAGGAGTTAGCGAAGGGCAGGGGCCACTGATAATGTGGAGCGATCCGAGATGGGATGGGACGGCGGGGCCCGCCGTTGGGTATTTGGCCAAAAGTCCACACAAGGAGACAAAGCCATCGCCCCACTTCCAGCTGGTGTCGCCCGTCGGCATCGCCTCTGGAAGCCCCGAGCCAAAGCGAGCCTCTCCCCCTACCCAAAGCTGCACCAATCATTGGCAGGGGTGGGGCCAAGCTCCCCTCGGCATCTCTCCAAATGCTCCCAAGTACGAAAGCTCCCCCTGGTTCCTCTTTGGATAGCGATGAGAGAACTACGACGCAGAGGGGGAGGGATAACTGGTTGTTATATTTAGAATATATATGTATTATATTATATAATTCCTTCAAAGATAAGACGGGATAGCATATTACTTTGTCCTGGAGTGCAGTTAATATGATGGTAATTATTTCTTAGATGAAAAGATAACTATGCCTTTTTTGTGGTTATCCTCTATATTTGGGATAAGACATGAGGATAATCCTGGTTCGATGGTACTATCGGCGGCCGGGGTTCTGTCCATATTCGTTGCCAGTTTGATATCTATCCTGGGGATAAAACAGGATAAGTTTCTCGTTTCCACTGGTTAACTGGTTTGTAAACGACGCATTAAAAGAGAATTCTAAAACATCCTTCAAATGGTTGCAAAACAGTGATTTTTAGGAACTACCAGGAGTAAAGATTGGCATTTACATCTTTCTTTGAAGGTTCTTGGACGAACGTGGAAGCACTTATTATTATTATTATTATTTTGGGAGGTAGCAGCACTTCATAAAGTATTATGAGCAAGGGATGTGGTTCCCTTTCTATGCACCCGGCCACCTTTTATCAAATTGGTTCATAGGTCGTGGTGGGATGTGCAACGTGCTGCATTCTTGTTGGGCCAGGTGTCATGAGGGACATGAGTACTTTTATTGAAATGTGGATTAAGAGGGCGGCATGGATGCTCTCCAGCTTAGATACAAATTAAGTATATATATTTTACTCTTTTAAGAATATACCATGGGGAGATTCTCCTCCTTGCTTTGGCACCTTTTGCAGGTACAGTCCCGGAAGCATATTGCTCAAGAAAATGACCCCCCGTAAACCTTTAAAGCAGCGTTAGCTCAACTCAGTAATTAATCGCGCACATACAATATATATAAATATATATATAGCTGATGTGTTTTTTTTCTATTGTTTCTTTCATCAATAAATATAGATAGCTGCAGATAGGCTGTAGATTACACTAGGACACTCACATCTTAGTCCGTGCTATATTCTTGCAATGAACTTTCTACTACTGAAGCATTTCTCCCTCTCTTCATGCTTCTGATAGGAGGACATCGCATCAACTTAGTTATACATGGAGTCATAGATTTAGAAGGCTAACCAATGTTTAGCAAAACAAAAAAAAGGAATCGTTGACTTATAGATCAGTGGAATGAACTTAATGTTCAATGCTATAATTAATGGTGAAAGGTCTGAGAAGTATGATGTTACATATGTGAAACCTCTCTAATATTCCTGCAAGTATTGATACTAATAGGTGAGAAACTCGCACATCATGTAAGAGTAACTGTGTAGTAAAAGGTTGCTTGGGTGCTCAGACACATCCGTATTCCTTTGGGATACATTAGTGCTCCAGATTTAATAGAGATTTCAATATCACGACAAGTTCCACAAGTGGTGTTTACCAGCAGCTACACTAACAGAGTCAACCATTATAAATTAATTAGCATCAAATTTATCTTACGTGCTTCATTTGGAAACAATAAAAAGAGCACTGAGGCCAGCAAAGAGATGGTGACTTATGGTCACATGGAAGATTAGGGACATGTTTATGCTCCAAATACAATTATGGACGACGATATCAGATGAAGCTACAAATTATGTTACCTAATCTCGAGCAATTTAATCGAGATAAGTTGGGACCGACCTATGATTACTCTAAAAGAATCCTTATTCGAGAGATTAATCAAACTTTCACTAGCACGCATTTTTATCTTCCATGCTTCATTTGGAAGTATGAGGACATAAGTCCAAGACTACTAAGCAAAGAGATCACCACTACCGGGATTTGAAGTATGACCTTTCTTTTCAAGTCCTTTGGGAGTATCGATGCGTGGCTAATGTAATGCCATTTAAGGTCCTTTTTGTCATGCCATCAATTCCATAACAGCTAATGCCTTCCATTTCTTACACTAGTGGCTTGCCCTATTACAGATTCCCACTTCATCACCCTCCTTTCCTTGCATGGTCCACGGAGCTCTTTCGCCACCTTTTCTTTTACCAGCCCACCAAAATTTCCATTTCCATCTCCATTTCTTTCGCGTCCCGCCACCAGTTCGACCCCACACAACATGTGACATTGTTGAGTTATTCTTCTAGAGCTTTCCAAGTGGTGGATGGCTATTTTATTGCATAGTTGGTTCCCCATTTAGTATCTACCACGACAAATTAAATAAGCTAAGGTCTAAATATATGGAGGGTGTTGTCACCTTTCGCTATTGTTTTTATTAGATTTATGAGAAGCGATGGGGCACGTGAAGGGATTAGGTCATGTTGGTAGGCGAATCTGAATCATTTGGACGAACTGGAAGACAGGATATGCCTCCCTCTGTTTTTTTTTTTTTAATCTTTTTTTTTCTATGTATATATTTTCTTTACGTTTGTCTTCTTAGTGTCGTTCCACTGCCGGTCTTTGAACTTTCCAAGTGCTCTAGCTCCATTTACTTTGATTGTTTTTTATTTTAACCATTGATTGTTGGGCTTACGTAGGCCCTGACGTTTTCACCATATATTTTTTTATTTATTATTAGTGGCTCACACCCGAGAAGTATTCAAGGTTAAATTTAACTAAAATAAGGCAGTGTCGACGCTGCCTCTGGCCCAAAGGTATGCATCCTTGGACTTAAACTATGATACAAAATTTTGCTCACAACAATCAACTTCGGTTTCGTCTGCTTCGCAATCTGTCTTCCTGCCCTTATCAATTTTATTCTTGTGTCAAAGCCGATCAATCGCTCGCAGCACGAATGAGAGTAATCGACTTATTTGTCGGTAGCGATACCTAGTGAAGAGAAGTAATGGTAAAATTAGAGAGCTTTGCAATATATTTGTTTCTTGGAGATAAACCAAAGTGGCTGGTAGTTTGTTCTTTTAATATGACATGGGCCGTGTAAATGGAGGAAACTCATTATATTGTTTTAAATTAAATTAATGAACATAATAAAGTAGAGTTGCATATGATGTGATGTCCATGGCATCAAGGCTTGTATAATCTTCATACGTAGAGTTTATAATTGTTATATCCCCTAAAGATGGAGGATCATTTTGTTTATCCACCCATAATATTACCGTATAATATTAGTGAAAATGAAGGCAAACAAGTGAAAAAGAATCGAACGGATGATGAAATTTCACTTTTGTTAAAAATTTTGAGAAATTGGGAACCATTTGTTTATATTCAAAATATGTTGATATAGCACCGGCGTAGCTGTCGCTTTTTTTTTTTGCGCTATATCACAGCTCATGGTACGTGGTACCGATCCGAACCGGATGGTATAAAACGTATCGTATTGATTCGGTTTCAGTATTCGGTACGGTGTATTGATACTTGGTATGCCAAAAAATTCCGTACGTACTGTATTGATTCTGTGCTAGTGTGACACCGGTATGGAGTTCGGTACCGAGACGACGCCACTTCAAGACTTTTAAGAACTGGTGCGAGCATTTCTTTTTTACTAATATAAAGATTGACACATCATAATGTAACTATATCTGCACAATACTGCTACTAGTTGGAACCATATAAGGGACAACCCATTTTTGCTAGCATGACATCAGACACGCACATGACTCATGAATCATAGTATTTAGACACAGGGAACATGAGAAATACTCTTTTGTTTGTATAGGATTTCATTTTTTTTTTCCCATGTTAGTATCAACATGCCAAGTTGCAGATGATCCAAATTTTTGTAAGGAGGAAAACGCCAAATTATACCCCTTCCACAGAGACCAACATCCCAAGTTACACCCTCCTCGTTTGTTAACTAAAAAAGACATCGCTTACATGACACATTTCCAAAAGTGGAGATCCAAGGCAAATGCTGTCTCACGCACCGGGTGGCACAGTTGGTCATCGAAGCATAGAAAAAAAATATAATTTATAAAAAAAAATATTAAAGTTTTTTTCAAAATAAAAAGATAATATTTTTATGATTTTATTATATTTTATGAAAAAAATTAATAGAGACATAAGAAAAAGCTATTTTCTACCTATTGTGAATTGAAAAGGCCATCAAAATTTATGAATAAATTGTTTTTATAAAAAATATAATAGATATTTTATATATTTTTTTCCGAAAAACATAAACATAGATCATTTTAGAATATTACTATGATCCATAAAATATGTTAAAACTATTTTTTTACGTATTTTCAGAAATTAATTTTTTTAAAAAAAATTGGTGAAAAACAACTTTTTCTGCGATCCAAACAATTTTATAGTGATTCACGTAGCTGTATTTATATTGGGGGCTCGTTTGGTTCGCGGAAAGCATTTTATCTCATAAAAATATAATTTTTGAGAAGAAGTGAGAAAAGAATATTTGGAAAAATACTTTTGATCATAAAAAAATATAAAAATATAAATTTTTTTTAGAAAAAATTTTAATAAAATAAAAAGTTATTTTTTTAATTTTTTATTGGCCATATTTTTTTTTTTTTTTTTCTCGCGAACCAAACGAGCTCTCGTAGGGAAAGGAAAAGAAACGCTTGGGATTTACCGGCCCGCCCAAGTCCTCGCCTATATATAAGGTTGCCACCCCATTTCTTTTTCCTCTCCTCTTTCCATCGCTCTTTTATTAGTGTAGGTAGAAAAGAAAGACAAGATATATATATATATATATATATATATATAGAGAGAGAGAGAGAGAGAGAGAGAGAGCAGAGACGGGAAAAGAAGCGGAGGAGATGTACGCGGAGGCAAGGCTTCAGTATCCTTTCTTGCAGGGATTTCCGCCGGAGGCGGCGGCGCCGCCGCCCCACCAGCTTCAGCACTACTCCCATCTGCCACCCTTGGGCATCAGCCTTCCAAATGGTGAACCCCACATGGTAATTTACTCGCACCTCTTCATCTTTTGTTTCTAATTTTTTTAATATCTGATGTATTTTTGTTTTTTTTCTCTTTAACTGGAATGAGAATTGAAGGCTGCTCCGCTCTTCTTCTTTCTTTCTTTCTTTTTTTTTTCTTTTCCAAAAAGGAAAAAAAATGTGCAAGAGGAAAGGCGGAAAAGGTGTTTTGGAGATAGTTGTGGGTCTTTTGGTAAAAGAAGGGAAGCACCGCGCCCGAGTCGACGGTCGCGCGGCAAGGCGAGAATTGCCCACTGTCTTTGTCAGGATTACTGAAATGCCCCTGGACTGCGGCCATTTTTTCCCTTTGATTCGGCAACTGATAAGATTGGTTACTAACATAAAGATATTTCAAGAGTAGTTTTGTTTGGTGTCAAGCAAATTTTTCTATTAGTTGGTTATTGCGTTTTTTCTGCATGCCGTTGACCGTTGATCTAATTCTACTCACTGTTTTTTTTGGTAAGATTACTCTTTAGATTTTACTAAGTAGTCAGGATCTTGTGTAGGTTCTTTGCTATGTTCCATTGATTTTATGCATTCTAATACGACAAATGCTTGTAGCTTGAATGCAACATATACGCTAAATAATGTTTCATACGGATTACCACTGATATCTATCGAGTCTTGATATATGAATATTTTCCGGTGCTTAATAAATCAAGCTGTTCCTACTGGTTATTTTGTTTGCGCTTCACAGGTTCTGGTATCAAAAAGAAGGAAAAAAAGTTGAACTCCTTGAACAATTCTCTGCTATCCTAATTTTATCCATCTGCTTGTGCTTATCAAGAATCTATTCATACCTTTATTCCATGAAAAATCCTTTGACATTGGTCTTGGATATAAAGGGTGCTCAGATAAGAAATTCTCTTTTTTTCTGGTAGCAGGATAACATAACTATTACTAACAACTACCAAATTATTGATTGGGATTATCAATTTTGATTCTGCGGTATAAATACGGTCATATATAAGTACCTGCTGTTGTTCTTTTACATCTCGTTCTTTTGCTTCTTTTTCTTCATGTGCTTCCTTCATTTAGATTTTTTGTTTTAAACTACTTGTAGGTTTAGGTTGCATTGTGTTCTGTGGTTTGAGTTGGTGAACGTGTGAAGACTGACAAGTTCTACTGTGGTAAGGCACTAGTGAATGCTAGAAGTTGGTACTCGGTGCATGGTTGCCAAGGATTCAATTAGTTATCCTTTCTTTTTTTGACTAAGGATATTCTGTCAAGTTCTTTATTGATATGTTTTATAAATGTTATGTTTGGCTGAATGGAGATCCATTTCAAAAGATTATAAATATCCTTGCTTAAGAATTAACACTATGTATTACATTCTACAGTAGAGAAAAAGAGAGATTGAGAAAAAGTTATAATTCTCTCATTATAAAAGCTATAAACTTGTTATGTATATAGAACACTTTATACTTTAAGACATGGTTTCAGAAATAGATGGCCATGATTAGGTGGTTTTGAAGGTGGATGAATTCTCTCAGTTGTATGGTATTAGTCTATCAAGTCGTGGTGGTTGAGTACTGATTTCTCTCACAATGCTTAAGGGATAACAGCCATTTCTATTGCTAATGTATATATATTAAATTGAATTGGCTTCTTGCTGCATCTCATTGTTTGCTTGGTGATCTTATCATGTTTATTGCCAAATCACACTAGAACATGCTTTGTTTCCAATTCTTAAGTTCATATTCTTTCCACTTTAGGCAAAAAAATAGAGACTTCATCCATACAGTCAAATCCTTGGATATTAAGGCGATGTGAATCCAGTGTTTGTAGTAACAAGAGTAGTCTTAAGGATTAATCAGGACTTTGAGCAAGGTACGCCATACCGCATCGAATCGGGCGGTAGGGGGGGTATCGTACCGATTCGGTACCAGTATGCGGTACGAGGGGCATATCGACACTCGCTACGCCGAACCGGCTTCTGTATCGGGTGTACCAACATAGTAACAAGATAGCATCAATATGGAGCTCAGTACCGGGATGATGTACCTCAGCTTCGAGACTATTTCATGAAAATATTGATATTTCTGTTATCAACATATGAATTTCTCCTGTTATGCAAAATAGACTTCAGTCATTGTACAGATTAATAAACTATATGCTGCTCAGAATCTGAAGTGTCACATGGAACAGGAGCATTGGAAGCACATTTCATGGATGAAATTGACACCATAACACAGCAACCCCTGCATCTAAGATTTAAACTATACCATATTACCATTTGCAGAATTATCTGATATTATTTATGCCTCAACATTTTCCTTCAGATATTTCTAGCAAATTCAGTGAACAACATAAGAAGTTTATATCATCAAATAATCACATAAGCCTCAGACCAAGGACTAGTAATTTAGTTTACTAAATTTATGCATTTATTTTCATATGCTTGATGACTATGCTAAACTAATAAAAATTTCTTTGCTTCCATATTTGATTAGATGAACGGCAGAAGCAACACATTTAGAGCATTATGCTCTCCACCTAACTTTAAATCTCTTACTTGAATAATTGAAACTTCCACTGGACAGCTACATATGACACAAAAAATAATCATCAATTCTGTATCAACAATCTCCAAGAAATCTTCAAATGCAATACCACTAATTGTCTTCGGTTGCTACAATGATATATGTAAAGGAAAAATTACAACATAAACTGAAGTACTGAACCATCAATATAAATTAAGAATAAAAGCTTGTTTATTGGTGTAAACAATATATGGACCATGTCTATCTCTATATCATGGTTTCTGTCTTAACCAAGATGTACTTTTTTCAGATGTTCTTTGTTCACTTATCAACAATATGACCAACAAGAACATGAAAAACCTACATATGTTGTGGAAGAAGCTAGTAGTTTTTGAGGATGGAACATAATTTCCTTAACTCTTTGGTTTTTTTCTATAGGGTAACATGATGCACAGCTCTGTTATATCAGATTATGACCTGGGTGGAGAAGGGGATCTATTCAAAGCTCCTAAACCCATCATAGAGGAACTAATACTTCCGCTTGATCCCATGACAGTTGCCATGTCCACTATATCTGGAGGTGATGATGTCATCACAGAAACATTTAAGGTTGGGGACATGGAGTCGACCCAAATTGATCATCTACTGAATGATGTCTTCTATGAGTGCAAGAAGGACCTCCTAGAGAAATCTGCAATTGAAGAGTCATTTTCTGAGGTATTAGATGTAAAGTTTCCTGCAGTGCAAATAGAAGAAGATTCAAATACAGAGAAAATTAGATTAGTTGCGGAAGGACCATTGCAGAAAAGTATCAGCTCTGGGTGTCTAACCTCAATGGAGTGGATCCACGAGAGCACAATTATACCAAAGTTTCTTGATTTTCAAGGACTGGATTTTGAAGCTGCATTTGGGCTGAGGAGAGCATACAGTGATGGGGATATTCAGGTCAGAATAAATCCATCCAGTTCTCTAGACTGGTTGTTTTCCTTCTTTTTTTAATTCTTTGTTTATGTTGACTTTGCTTTCATAAGAAACATTAAAGAACAAGAAATCAACATGATAATTTCTTTTTAACAAACCCTTTTTTTAAAATGAGCGATCCCTTGAACTATCTGTGCCACTATTTGAATTTAAATTTCAGGCCCACTCTACAGAGTTCATAAATGCAGAATAATATAATTAAGCTCAGATTGGCTTGTGCAAGCAAAATCGGTGGACAAAGGAACCCATATCAAAAGCTAAGTTCTCCCAAGTCAAAGGGGAAAACAAAAGCTAAGTTCTTAAGAACAGTTTTATAGCAGAGTTCTCTGCTTCAACATTGAAATGAATTATATCAGAATAACTCCATCAAACAGTTTAGTTGTCTTACATTACTTCAAACTCGAATATAGCATTTTTATTAAAAAAGGAAATGCACCTGCTTTAACAAATGCCTATGATGCTCATTTGCTAATGTGCATCAATTTTCTTTGAAAGTGAGTGCAAATTGAGGTGCTAAGTTGCTGCCATTTTTCAATTGGTTCTACAACTCTTATTATTTATAATGATTTTCATGGGAAATTTATCAGAAAGTAGCGCATTAGTCATTACTATGATGGAAATTTATGTGCAGAAAGATCATTGCAGATTTTTCTTGAAAAAGTTTTGAAAAACTTAAATGCTTTTTTTTGTAATATACTCTGTATAAAACTTATTTTAGAGACAACATTTTAAGTACTTGTAGCTTTATGGGGCATGGGCACACATTCCAGATGCAAAAATCCAACCATCAAGAATATTTCTTTTCAAAATATTATGTGTTTCCCAAGATATGCTAGCAATGGGCAAATCTCCAGCACACCTGACTGCATGCCCGTGAAATAATTATCTGCCTACGGCTAGGTATTGTTTGGCTTGATGCCAAGTATACTAAGAAGTCTAGATGTGCCTGTAATGTCCACAGGATGTTGGAGGTCATTGATTTTGAGTTTTTCTGACAGAATCTTGGCAATAATAATACAAATTTTGGGAGCACAAGTGCTGTTCGTTCGTCATTTGAGCGGCTTTTAACCATCAGCGACCTCAAGAGTGAAGAACGAAGGCAAAAGCTTTCCAGATATAGAAAGAAGAAGACCAAGAGAAACTTTGGCAGGAAAATCAAGGTAAATGACTACCATCTTTTCAACTTCCCCCTCTTTTTAAGAGTTTAAAGCTTAAAAATGATGAGTGAGACAAGCAGGTAAAGTGTAGCTAATATGATATTTGCTTCCATTCAGCCATGTTGAAAGTTGTTACTTTGTTACCTTTGACAAATATGACAAAGAGATGATTATACTAATAAAAAAAGAAACAAAAAAGACAGACAGAGATGAGTACAATCACTTTCTGGAAGAACAAATTTGTTATTGTTCAGAACTTGTCATGGTTTCTATGAGGTTATTTATTTCACATACAAGATTTCAATATCTAAATATTCTATGCAAAGTTCGTATCTTTTATATATTTATTTAGGTATTTGATAATAAGGATGTAAGAGAAAAGAACTTTGAAGAGTAGAAACCATTAGGAGAAAAATGAACCAACAACCACGAAAAAACTAGAGACTTTTTCCCAACAATGTTTTGATGTACAAAGGAAAAATTCCCAGTTACGTTGCTGGTGGGAGTTCATGTCTTTGGGTCTATTGGATATTACCTATATTGGGAAAAAAAATAAATTGCTTATTTAAACTTGATATCATATAGATTATGTCCTTGGGCAGAATTAAGAAAATGCATATCTCATTTGACAAAAATTCCATCAAATTTAAACATGGTCTCTGCATAGCCACTACTCCACCCTCATCCTCTCTTCCCTAGCCGCTTTAGCACCCACTTCTTCCACTCATAACCACCACCTCTTATTCACATGTTCTTGCCACTCCTCCTGCTGCTTTGTGACACCCAAACAGAAATCCTTTGGCCTCCTCAGTGGCACCTCCAAGTTCAACCAACATGGTATGCAATTCACATGTGAGTGTGCCGAAGGATTACAACATATAAAAGCTTGTATAAGAACTGCAATCATCCTAAGGTTGAAAAGAACTTGCACTTTTTCACCAAAAAAAAAAAGAACTTGCACTATACTTTTTCATTATTCGCATGTAGCTGCTTGTCAATGAAATAACTCATCAAATACTTTGCAATGACTACTTGGAATATTTTCGCTTTTCACTTTTTAGAATCCATCTTTTGCTTTGGCAAGGATGAGCACAATCCCAAATTCTCCCTGCCCCACCAAAAAGAAAAAGGAAAAGAAAAGGTAAGGTACACAAACCAAGGGCCTCTATATGTGTGTGTGTGTGTGTTTTTTCCATGCTGCCTCTTTATCTAGTAATTTCATCACTGAAAACCTCATCTTGCTTAGGCCCTGTTGACAGGGACTACAATCCCATTTCATCAAATACTATAATTAACCCATTTGATGACTAATCTTTATTAATTACCTCTATAGTGATTTAATGTCTTCCTAAGAAGCATCACAGGATTGTTGTGCAATAATTAGTTAGACAATGAAGCCTGCCCCGGGCTAATATGTAAGGTATTGATCGATGAAATTAACTGATTACTTTTATTGCAAATTATCACATATATCGAATTTGGTTCTGGTCACATTTTTTCCCCAAAGTTGTTTGTGAAACTGTGTAAGGTGGTAAGTTTGTATTTTGCAGTATGCTTGCAGGAAGGCCCTAGCAGATAGTCAGCCAAGGGTACGTGGAAGGTTTGCGAAGACTGAAGAATGCGAGGTTTCGAGGCCGAACAAGTAAATGTATATTATTCCACTGGGAAATGGTTAGAGTTACAAGGGTGCGAGCCCCTCAACAGAGGTCAACAACCGTATGTGGCTTCTGGATTACTGAAGGAAACCTCTGTCGTTGGGATATCTGCTTTGATGTAATAAAATAATTGTCGCTCGACGGACATGGAGCTGTGCTCCTGTAAAAAGTTTTGAATAAAATGAAATTTTCTACCTCATATTGGGCTTGAATGACAGAAATGAAGTCATTTGTGTTGGAATGCCATGAAACCTGTCTGCATCTGGATGAGATTCTGACTCCAGCATTATCCGTGCCTTGAATCTTGTGTTTCTTTGTGGTGATTAAAAAAAATTCCTGCAACCCTAAACCATTGAGCTTTCCAACAGGAATCCAAGACTTGTTTCAGACCATCAAATAGAGTTACTATGTTTTTATGTGCATTCTGATGTCTGCATTTCTTCTTTCCAGGGTTGCAACACTGGATTGTCAGATCAGTGCGAACTCCTGTTATTATTGTTCTGGAGGTTGAGCGAACCACCGGCCTTCTGCTGGAAGCTAAGAGGAATTTGAGACTGCCTGGACCCCTGGTGCGATCAAATATGTCAGGAAGTTGGTTCTGCTACCTCAAAATTTTTAGCTGGGATATCTTTCAAGCACTGCCCAGAGGCTCTTACCACCTGACCATAAGACTGGAGCAGCAGCTGCGACCATTTCATGTTCGTTCGTGGATCTCTGTTTTTGGTTGGGCGATAGGAGCATTCAGCCGCTTTCTTCTCTGATTTAGCCTTGTTTAGTAAAATTGTTAGTGTCTACAGATCAGAAACTTGGATCATGATCAAATTTTTGCTAGACCCAGCCTATTTAGTGCATGTTTGGTAGTGTGTTTGCACTCTTCAAAAAATGATTCTATAGGAAAGCTATACACAGCTGAGGCATCTCGGTCGATGGATGACGCCTGGTTGTGAAAGCTCCGTGTTCACCCCTCGGTTTCCTTGTTCTTGTGGAAGGTGACATAGGCTGCCTCCTGACCAGAGAGGTTTTGAGTAGATGGGGTCTGAGGCTCCCCCCTACCTATGATGGGTGCCGGGATATAGTGGAGTCTATCGAGCACGTCCTGTTTAGTTTCCCAAGAGCAGTCCAGGTGTGGCAGTTGGCCGGATCCAACTAGTGCTTCTTGTAGTCTTCAAGCCCGGTTGCTGTCTTTCTTGATTACTTGAAAGGTTCTGAAGAGATTCATTACTAATAATAAGGGTGTCAGTTCTGCTTATATTGCTTATCATATTTGGCTAGACAGAAACTCCAGGATCTTTAAGGAGCTTTGTCAGAATCGCATGGTGGTGGGTGATAGAGCGCTTCTCCATGTTGATAAGTTCTCTACTGTGCGGATTTTTGGAGGACCTGAGATTGCAAGGGACGTCTGGGATTTTCATTTAGCTCTTGGAGTGTCTCAGACGATTTTCGTCTCTTGGATCAAATATACTGATTCTAGACTGGTTGCAACTGGAGGTAGTCGGCTCTATGATAGCTCTGTTCCTGGAGCTGAGTTCAGAACTACTTGAGAGGGTATTACCTATACGCGGTTTACCCTGGAGGCGACTTGGGTTCAACTGGAAGGGGATTTGGCGACTATGATTGGGCGGACCAGGGACATGCTAGGGCGAGCGACATCATACCGAGGTTGGTTGTAAGGTTTAGTAACAGAACAGCAAGGATTGAACCCCCAACAGAAAGTTTAAAGTCTGATTCATTGCCACAGATCATCTGATCATATGAAGAGGCAAAGAGACAGCACAATTGTAGATAACAAAAGGCTCTGAAACTTAGTTTGTATATTAGACAAGTTATTTTAAAACTTATAACAGAGATGCTGAAACAAAATTCTGTCCGCCTGATAATGAAGGCTCTGAAGCTTGATCATGAATCTGAAACCAAGCCCTTTAATAAAAATCCGAACCTGGTATTGCAACCGTTATGAAATCGTACTAGTGCTTCAATATTGCTAGAATCACTGAATGTTGCTTAATTCTCTCTACTTGTATATTAAAATTTTCAGGCTATTTTACTTAGGTTCTAAGCACAATATATTATGTTCTGATTACAACTTAAGCAATATTGTGATAATTTTGATAGCTTACTATCAATACTGACGTTCAAGAGGAAAACATGATACTTTTCTCCTTCTTATGGCATTATTTAGTACTCCACTAGATGAACATGTAGAAAAGTAACACATTACTGTCAACGAAGAAAACAGGATTGTTAGTGGTCCAATTTGAACACCTTTTGCTCTCTCTTTTTTGTTTAGCGTGACTCATATTTATTTTCAGATATAATTCTAGGATTGTGCATCCTTTTCCAACTGTTAGTATAGAAGAAGTGGATTTTGCATCTTCAGATATAATTATGTGACATGATTTTTATTGTAATTGTGGCAATGATCTATGAAAGAATAGTAATGGTCAAAGATGAGTGGTGTTATATGCATCTGTGGAATATGTATGCATATAAACATGATAATTTAAAGCATAAGAATGTTTTTTACATGATTAAACTTGAATATATTGCTTTTATTTTTATTTTTATTTATGAATTATTTCATTGTTAGTGAATAATGCATTTATTGATTACAGCTTGTAATCAAATAATCACCTATTTAAAGTTGACATCTAGAACACAATATCTCGTTCTTGTATACTTGAATTGTGCATTTTTTATGTTTATTTGTGACTTTGCTTATTATGTAACGCGTAGGACTGTATTGGTGCTATTGGTGGAATGTACGTTAGTGTGATGGTTTCTGTTGTGGTTTAAATTTGGCCCGAGGGTGACTACACTGGAAGAGTCGGGGGAACTGCTGGTCGAGCCGGAGAAAGGACGCCACCTCCTGCGCACCGGCATATCTGCATAAAGCCTCACCGGTATTTTCAGTGAGGGCCCTCCGATACTTAAGTTAGCGTAGAGTTTATATTGGCCAAAAGGTCCTTTAGGCGCTACCTGATGGGGCTATTTATAGTTTTCGCGGAGGTGTCCAAGTGGCGGAACTATAGCCTATCCTCATCATGGGAGGAGATGGTGCTGGCCAGGTGGCGCGCGGCCAAGGCTTGCTTGAGGTACATTGTTTGAGTTGTCCCTACGTGCGGTATGGCACTGGCATGTACCGCAGGATATGGCCATTGTCAGCAGGCATGGCTGGGGCAGCAAGGCGTAGTCCTTTGTCGACGTGTCTTGGCATGATCATTAAGCGAAGCATGGTGCAGCGAGGTTGCCACAGGGTATGGTCGCGGTGCGTATTGGGCGAGATTAGCTCGGCCTTTAGCGGGGACCGAGGTCGGCCTTGCCCGCTTGGCGGGGTGCTGAGGTCGTGCCGACACAGAGGGCCACGACAAATATTCGGTGAGGTCAGCTCAGTAGGCGTTGAGGTCGGGCCGACTTGAAGGCCACCATATATTTGATGAGGTCAGCTAGGCGGGCCTTGAGATCGGCCTAGCCTCGTTGACTTTGAGGTCTGCTCAGCAGAGCGCCCCGAGCTCGGGCCAAGGTGCGTCGTCGCACAGGGCGCCCCGAGCTTGGGCCGGGGTGCGTCGTCATATGGGGCACCCCGAACTTGGCCGGGGCGGGTCGTCGTTGTAGACTCTAAAAGAGTTTGCTGCAGGTCGTAGCAGTGGAGAGATCTAGCCGAGGTCGGCTTGGCCTTCAGCGAGGTCTGAGGTCGGATTAGCTCTTAACGGAATCGAGGTCCCACCTAATCGGCGTTGAAGTCTACTTGGCCGGAATGGGGTGGTCCTCTGTCCTGAGCGGGACAATCCATGCTGCCCCTTATCAGTTTTCATGGATAAGCATATTCCATATATAGGGATGAGTTCTTATTGTGCACAGAATAATATAGTAGTATGTAGGTTTGATATGTATTTTATATTTATATGGGCTGGATGGGAAGGCATTGCTCATGATATACGTATATTCCTTGACCAAACAAGAATCATTATTGCTAGCATAGCAATCCACAACTATATTAGAAAGCATGCAAAACATGTTGAGAAATTTAATAAGGCTGATAATGATGATGATTATATACCATTTGTGCAGATAATATTAGCCATGAGGATATTACATAAGAGCCCTTACTAAACATTCTGTCACAAAATAATTGCTTCATGGCTCAAGTATGTGATAGCACACGTGATGTGGTAATGTATAGATAGGTATTATAATATGTTAGTGTAAGGCTCTTTTAATAAAACATGCTTAATAATTATTTATTTTATTTTTTACACATTAGCAATATGCAAAAAAAATTGTGTTTATAAATTTTATTAAATTTATTTGCATCATAGTACCCATTTATGTTATATCTAAATAATTATAGAATCGTTTTAGGTATTTGTCCATTTTGGTCATTTTATCATTCAAAAGCATTTTTTTGGGTTTGACAACCAAGCATACAGCAAACTAGTTTTACAGCTTTAGAACAACTTTTGGATCTTGACAACCAAATGCTTCAAAAAAATTGCTCTTCTCCAAAAACAACTTTTGATCATAAAAATATAGCTTTTTAACCAAAAGCAGCAACATCCCCAAACAGACCCTTAGCCAATTGAATGACCTTTAGCAGGTTTTGGATGCTCGTTTTGTTCACCTAAGCCCCCTTGGTTCCAAGACCTTGAGCAGGTTTGAGACGCTGGGAAGCTGCCTGCTCCTGTCCACCTAGGCCACATATCCACACACGTCGGCTGGTGCAAAATAAACAATTATACTCACTCATGGTAAATATGAAGAACCGACCCACTCAAAACAGGTTCGATATAATCGACCTGCCTTGGAAACACCTAGTTAGAGCTTCTCTGATAACATTAAATGCACACGAATTTACACTTCAAGACATCCACAACCGAAATAAATGCAGTAGCTTATGGGCTTGTCACTACCACAGGCCTATTGCGGATTGGAAGGAGGCGGAGGGGGAGGGCGGAGCATCAGTGAGGCTGAGGGGCAGACACCAAGCAATGCAGGAAAGAATCAGGAAAAAAAAAAAGTAAGAGTGAGAGAGACCCAATAAGGTTTTTCTCTCTCTCCTATAGGGCGAGGGCTGGGATGGAGTTGGGGGAATCCACGACTCTAATAAGATGAGATAGGATTTTCTACTGGATTACCCAGATCCGGTTGCCCTGCAAATCGCTGCCGAACCGTTGACCCTGAGAATGGAACCTATCTCCCAACATCGAGAAAGCCAACAAAAAACATAAACAATTGAGAGAGCTGCAAATGCAAAGATAGCCACAGGTCACAAAATTTTACAACTCTTCTCGTTTATTGGCAGTTATGGCGCTGATGATTCCTTTGTTCATTAAATGCACCATCAGCAACCCCGGCAGTCACGGAAAGACAAGTAACTGGGAAAGACACCTCAGGAACTTGTAATCCACAAGCATAGCCTGTCAATGAACATATTAGTGAAGAGCACACGACGTCTTACCCACCATCCCGAAATCGCTAAATCAACACCAGATTCCAGGCCCTAAACACAGAAAAAGATGTCCATCACGAAGGAAGAAACATCGTTCAAGTAATTACAGATTATTTACCAACAGAAATCAACTTAATTGAAGAATTGTACCACTCTGAAACCACTATCAGCTGGCAACAATCCTTACACTTCAAGAGTGGAGCTTCCAACATTATGATCTCAATTATTTAGCTTCATCTGCTGCTCCGATATGCCGGCCGAGTACCAACTAGGAATATGCCACTTGTGCTTTAAAAACAGTCTAGAGACCCTAAAATAGCTTCACACACCATTGAAATTTACTTCTCAACCATCATTAGAGCTCCTCCAAGAAACCCCAATACAATGCAATTCCAGAATAAGATCCAAACAATTATAGTTCCAGCTGATGCAGCTTCTCCCCAAGTATTACTACCACTACCACCCGGCTCCTGGAAATAGCACCAGCAGCTGAAGGGGACCAACAAGAACCAATCATTCTGATCCATTAATTACAAATCTCCATCAAGATTCATACAAGGCAATCTCATTGACAATTTCTAAAGCGTAACAAAGGACTACACAGCATACTCAAGCAGCTAAAAGTTGCAGAAGATGCAAATACAGGGGGAATGACAGTGGCCCTTCCACTCTTCTTCCATGCAACCAACAGAACCTTTTCAAAGGATAACATAATAGATGCATCACTAAGAAGGATACGATGGAAACAGGAGAGACATGAACCTATACGAGGCAATACCATTGCTTTCATTTGACATAGTTTCCAAACCGGCGGCCAGTATCACCAGGTGGAGCTCCACCCCTGCCCCGCCGCTGGGCACGATGCCTTGGAGCAGTCTGACTGCCATTACCATTCATTGTCTGCTGGGACATCGCCATCATCCTCTGCTCTTTCATATTTGCAAAGAGTGCATCCAAGGTCTGGGGCCTCTGCTTGGAAACCACCTTATTCTGCATATGTGGTTTAGAAGAATCCATGGACCATCAGGTAAAGACAACTCTAACTTCCATTCAGATCAGTCATGGATGGAAGCAAAACAGCAAAGAGAATCAGAAACTGAAAGACTATTTCCACTATCTATACTTATCAAATTTTGCAAGGAACAAGTTAGAAAATCTAGAAGAGGATATCATTTTTACACATACACCACGATGAAACATCACATTTTACAGCAGGCCTAGTGTTTGTAGAGGAAAAATATGTAAAATAATTAAAATTTTAGGCAATGTCCAGGTTCCAAAAATACCTGAAAACAAATTACCATCTTACTTTCAGATTAATTAAATCACTTTTCAAGTTGGTAGTTCAAAGAGAATCATAGAACAATTGCAAAACATAATCACAGCGAAATCTAAGTTCAAAAATTTGGTTACTTTTACAATTTCAATTGAGCTTTTTTTTTTTTTGTTTTAGCAGTTTTCATAGTTTAACTTTAAGTTTCGAAATTTTACACAAAAAAATCAGGAAAAATCCTAAAAATGAAAAAAAGGGGAAAAGAAAAAAGAGATGAAAAAAAGTTATTATATAAAACACTTACAAAAGAGTATTGGCAACTGTTTTAAGCTTTTACTGTGAACACAAATTATAAAATTTTTGCACTTCAATTCTTTGAAAGTTCACTTTATTAAGCAACTTGTGAAGCTTTTCAGTGTCTAGGGAATTCAAATCTTTCTATTTACAATTTTAACCTAAGTGGAATTCACAAGTATATTGAATTTGAGCATTACTTCATCATATTTTTAGGTCAAGTGACTATTTAACAAAATGCATGTAGTTTAGAATGTTGTATTTGTATGACATGAATGGCAACATCTTATATTTAGTTATTGGAATTAGTTGATTATAATAAGGCCCTTCTGGAGGCCTTTGTCCATCAAGATTATGTTTATCATCTATTGCCCCTTTTACTTGAAAAAAGAAGGAAACTTTCAGAATATCGATACTACTCTATATGCATAAAGAACTCAAGAAATAATCTCAATATTATGAAATAGTAAATACCACAAACAAAAACTTTCAAAAAGAATCCATATCTAATTCCAGACAGTTTTGGCTGGCCAAAACCACCAAAAACTGGTCAGTTTCAGCCTTCAGAAATCACCAAAGTTTCGAATCTTCCTCACAAGTCACAACTATTATAATATTAATGTTACCATGAAATACAAGGATAAAGACAGGCACAATGTCTGCTCTTATGTCAATCATTAGATGTGACTGGAACTAGCCTGTTGGTGAAGAGTTATTACATGCATCATTCAACCATATTACCAAACACAGATCAGACTTCGAAAGCGAAACAGGATCATCAATTGCACATATTATTTTATTGAAGGTAATTGGAAATTCGGGTTTACCTTTCCAGCAAAGCTACCATCAGCTGACTTCCTTTGTACTGTTGCGACTGCAACTCTGCATAGCAAACAACTGTTAGTAATAGAAAAAAAAATCAGCAAATTCAACAACGCTGCTTACAAAAGACCTGTAACAAAATGGGTGAACATAAAAGCAGATTTACTCATTGCCTGTAGAGACAAAGTCTGAGGTTTACTTACTGTCATATCATCTAAAAACTAGTTCTAATAAGGGATTGTATAAACAACCAATCGCTAGATGTAACAGCCAAGAATCTCAATACTCTATCGCCAACATGGTCAGGCTCATTTACATCCACAATCGGCAGTTTGTTGCTATTCATAAATATTGAGGTATGGAAAGTTTTCCAGGAATCCAAGGTTCTATCTTATTGGCAGCCAAATAGATACATATAATTATGCCGTACCATGAGTGATAAGTCCACCATCATTCATTGCAAAAGTACTTCGAACTATTGTCTGAGGGTTCCCTCCAAACCATATTTCATTAACATTGGTAGCACAACCCAGCAAACCAAAAGGTTACAGAAAGATTAAAGACCGATGAAGAACTCCTAGAACAAATTACGAAACTACCTTGACTCCTTGCCTGCATCAAAACTGCCAGTAGTTTAGGTGCACTTGAAGGGACAATACAACTGCAATCTAATCATTGTACCCGAAATATCCATTGTCATCTATTTGATGATCTTTGAAGTAGGCTTTCACCTACAAGTGTGACTCAGAAGAACAAATCATTTTCATATTTGTCCACCATTCAACATGGTAGGTAGCTCAAGATACCAGGGGCAAAATTGACTCAAAAAGGATTTGCATGTCTATGTATAGTGACAGCAGATCCACTCTCCTTTAGAAACTAAGGACTTAAGTATTAACATCGAAGAACTTCCAGTATCAACTCCTCCAGCTCCGAGGATGCTAATTGTTGGGGGAAAAACCCCAAGTCATACCGCCACGGAGGCGCTCGGCCAGAGAGCGCCGACCGGAAAGGCGCTCGGCCAAAGAGCGCCGACCAGAAAGCTGCTCGGCCAAAGGATGCCGACCAGGAAGGCGCTCGAGTAGAAGGCGCCGACCAGAGTGCGCGCCAAGAGGTGCCCAACCAAAATAAGCTGCTCGGTTAGAAAGTGCCGACCAAAGACAGCGCCGAGGCGCTCTGCTAGAAGGTGCTCGCCTAAAGGGCGCCGACCAGGAGTACTCAAAGCAGCCCCGCCACAGGGCGCCCCATTGGGCGATCAGCTCGGCTCGGCACCCTCGCCGAGCCGATGCCCTGACCAAATGATCAACCTCCGCCTAAAGTCCAAAGGACTTGACAACTCCTACGGCTCGCGACCTGCCACTATCTCCAAGCCATCAAGGCATAAGATCTCCTCAGGCGTTCGGCACGACCTGCCATTAATGCATGAGACTCCCTCAAGTCTCCGATGCACTCAGGCATTTAATGAACACGGCCCAAGACGATCTCCGGATCACTGAACCATCAGAACGTATGGCTCTCCCTGACCGCCGGTTCATTCGGTAATAAATGCACTTACCATCTACGGACCCCAGGCCCGCCGCAGCCGGCGGTTCAACCACTCCAACAGGTCCGATCGACCGTGACAATTCCCTGATTCCGGTCTGATCCGGTCCCGTTCTCCATTACGCCATTAATGGGCCACATGGTGCCCAATTATTACAAAACAGGACAAACCTCCTGTCACCTCCCAGGTAACAAAAATCCTCCTATAAAAGAAAACCTGGAGGGAAAAGGGGAGGGGACCAAAAGCAAGAGAAAAAACCCGGAGCTGGAGAGAACCCTCCTAGACCGGGGGAAAAAGAAACAAAAACGGAAACAGATCCCCGGGACTGAACCCGCCGGGGGAAGCACAGACGCAATAGAGGACATCATCCTCTTCGTCTTCTTTATCTTATCCAAATGTTCTTGCTTTCTTCCTCATATACTCTCTTCCCTGCTCTCTCCACATACTTGTCCCCTCTGACTTAGGCATCGGAGGGCCGGCGCCGGGGAGCCCGGCCACCGGCTTTTTTGCAGGACAGGACAGGATTGGACGCACCACCCCTCTTCGGACGCTCCCACGCCCCCTGCGGTGGAGGACGCAGCCGGCCGGCGCACCGCCGTCCGCCCCCTGCAGCAGCGGAGCTCCTCCTTCCCCGGCTTCGCGGCGGCCCCCGGGTCCCATTTCCAGCAACAGTTGGCGCTAGAGGAAGGGCCCGAGTTCGCTACCATGAAGCTAAGAAGCAAAGGGGCTTCCAACGCCTCTCGACGTCCTCCACCAAGCCCAGAATGTTCCGTTCGGAACTCACCACCCCCGGTTGAGCCAGCACCTCAAGTTCAACCGGAACAATTTGATGCCCTGGTGCAGCAAGTGCAGGCGTTGGCTACCGCCGTCCAAAGTTTGCAACCCAGGCGCATCCCAGCAGCACCGCCTCCCCTGGCTCCAGTTCAACCGGAGCCCCCTACAAGCGGGCTTCCTCTTCGAGGTCAGGACTTTCAAGTCCAGGCCTCCCTCTGGAGAGAGCACCCAGTCAGAAATCACGGAGGCTGGCCACAGCCTTCAGAAGCTGAGTCGGTTCCAGGGCAACCTGCACCCGGAGGAACCGCTGTAGCGATCCTCCAGAATGATGAACTCGACAAGAAGGTCGAAAAGCTGGAGCGCCAAATCCAGGCACTCCACGGGAGAAAATCGGGACGTAACGGCGACTTCGAGTTCAATACGAAGTCGCCCTTCTCCCAGGAGATTGAAGATGAACCGGTTCCCCTCCGGTTCAAGATGCCCCAGGTGGAGCCTTACAACGGCAAGGCAGATCCCTTTGACCACCTGGAGAGTTACCGGGTCTTAATGGCCCTACAAGGAGCCTCGGAAGCCATGATGTGCAAGGCTTTCCCGGCGACACTCCGAGGACCAGCCCGGCTTTGGTTTACCGGGCTGAAGCCGAGTACTGTCTCTTCCTTTGAGCAGCTCGGCAGACAATTTGCTGGCAACTTTGCCGCCAGCCAGCCCCAGCGGCGGACATCTGACTCCCTCCTTGATATCAAACAAAAGGAGGGAGAATCCTTCAAGGAATACTTGGACCGGTTCACCGCCGCAACATGGGAAGTCCGGGAGCTTGACCAGTCAATCGCCATGTCGGCGCTGAAAACTGGAGCCCGGTCCTACAGATTCCTCTTCTCGATTGAGAAGAATTTCCCAGCGGATCTTACAGAAATGTTCGCTCGAGCCCGGAAGTATGCCAAGGCTGAGGAAGCCGTGGCCGTCAGGCGGGGCGGGACCGAGCAGAACCCCAAGAAGAGGCGCCGTGAGGAACGCAGCCGACCCAGAAGCCCGTCTCCACGACGAGCTAAGAATCCGCCCCGCCCGAAAAGTCCACCCCGGTTGAGAGAACCGCCGCAGCAGAGGTCACTCCGCCCGAGGTTCCCACTGCAGGCCCGTGCACCTGAAGGGAGGTATGAAGAGTATACTCCCCTCAATGCTCCTCGGGCTGAAATCCTCATGGAGATTGAGAGTCGGGATTGCATCCGGCTCCCCCCTCCAAAGCCAGACACCAGAATCCGGCGTGATCTCCGGAAGTACTGCCGTTTTCACCGGGATCACGGCCATGATACCGAGGATTGTTATCAGCTCCGAAATGAGATCGAAGCACTCATTCGCCGAGGGGTGCTCGATCGGTTTGTACAAGGCCGGCGTGAAGGAAAGAAGCCAGCCGAAGGAGCAGCACAGCCTGAAGGTTCTAATGCCAACAGGCCCATCGTCGGCGTCATCAACACTATCCGAGGAAGGACCTCGGCTGGGGAAGCCTCAGGGGAAGGAGCCTCCTCGAAGCGCCCGCGCACCTCTGAAGCCATCTCCTTCTCAGATGACGATCTAGAGGGAGTCGAAACTCCCCATGATGATGCCATGGTCATCTCCATGATCATAAATAAATTTGATGTAAAACGCATCCTGGTTGATAATGGAAGTTCGGCGAATGTTTTGTATTTTGATGCTTATTGTAAAATGGGGATGACAAAAGAACAGCTACGGAGGATGAATGCTCCGCTAGTTGGATTCACTGGGGATTCAGTCCCAGTAGAGGGCGAGATCGACCTTCTGGTCACAGCCGGGCTCGCCCCTCGTGAAAGTACCGTGGGTATGAGCTTCCTTGTGATACGCCTGCCCTCGGTTTACAACGCCATCCTTGGAAGGCCAGGACTCAACGCCCTCCGAGCAGCGGTCTCAACTCACCACCTGCTGATGCGATTCCCCACCAGCCAGGGAGTCGGTGAAGTCCGAGGGGACCAAATGATGGCAAGGCGATGCTACCTAGCGACCCACGAGGCAAGACGACCAGCCGAGGTGCCCGCCCCAACGACTGACCAGCCCTCAACTGAAGTTATGGAGGCACGGGTCAACCCCCAGAAAGAGCGGGTAGAGCCTGGTGAGTTGTTAATTCAAGTTCCCTTACGAGAGAACTTTCCCGAGCTAACCGTGCAGATCGGCTCTGGCCTTGGCGAAAACGAGAGGAGTCGCCTCGTCGACTTCCTACGGGACAATATGGATGTCTTCGCCTGGTCGCCTGTAGATATGCCGGGGATAGACCCGGAGGTCATGGTCCACCGGCTTCAAGTGAAGCCGACCTGCAAGCCCGTGGGGCAAAAGAAGCGAGGCGCCGCCCCTGAACGACAACGAGCAGCGGCCGAGGAGGTCGGCAAGCTCCTTGAAGCCGGTTTCATCCGGGAGATATCCTACCCGGAATGGCTCGCCAATGTGGTCCTCGTCAAAAAAGCTAGCGGAAAGTGGCGTATGTGCGTGGACTACACCGACCTGAATAAAGCCTGCCCGAAGGACAGCTTTCCACTTCCCAGCATTGACCAGCTCGTGGACTCCACCTCGGGTCACGAGCTGCTAGCATTCATGGACGCCTTTTCCGGATATAACCAGATCCGCATGGCGCCAGAAGACGAGGAAAAAACAGCCTTCATCACCGACGGGGGAACCTACTGCTACAAAGTGATGCCATTCGGTCTAAAAAATGCCGGGGCGACTTATCAAAGGCTGGTCAGCCGGATCTTCAAAGACCAAATAGGCCGAAACATGGAGGTCTACGTGGATGATATGCTGGTGAAAAGCAAGGCGGCGCAAGACCACATAGCCGACCTCAATGAAGCATTCTCCACACTCCGAAAGTACCAGATGAAGCTCAACCCAGCTAAATGTGCATTCGGGGTCACCTCCGGCAAATTCCTCGGCTTCATCATTACACAACGAGGAATCGAGGCCAATCCAGAGAAGATCCGAGCCCTCCAAAGGATGACGCCTCCCAGGACGGTCAAGGAGGTACAGCGGCTCACGGGCCGAGTGGCAGCCCTCGGGAGGTTTATCTCCCGCTCAGCCGAGCGCTGTCTTCCATTCTTTGCAGCCCTCAAGAAGCCGAAGAACTTTTTGTGGTCGGGCGAGTGCCAGCAATCTTTTGAAGAGCTCAAGCACTTGCTGGCTTCCCCTCCCCTACTCACGAAGCCTCAACAGGGTGAGCTCCTCTACTTGTATTTAGCTGTCTCCCCTGTAGCAGTAAGCTCGGTCCTGGTCCGAGAGGAGGGGAAACTTCAGAAACCGGTGTACTACACCAGCCGGGTCTTAGGGGATGCTGAGACCCGATACTCCAAACTTGAGAAGACCGCCTACGCTTTGGTCATCTCAGCTCGGAGGCTCCGACCCTACTTCCAAGCTCACACAGTGGCTGTGCTGACTGACCAGCCGATCAAGCAGATCCTGCAGAGATCAGATCGTGCGGGTCGGATCACTAAATGGGCCATTGAGCTTGGGGAGTTCGACATTGAGTACCGGCCCAGACCGGCGATCAAAGCACAAGCACTCGCAGACTTTATAGCCGAGTGCACCATACCAGATGAGGTCGAGCCTGAACCTGAGCCACCGTTGGAACAGACCCCAAGTTTGACATGGACTCTACATGTCGATGGCTCTTCAAACTCGGGGGGTAGTGGAGCAGGATTTATTCTCACCAGCCCGGAGGGGGTGGTCGCCGAGCAGGCCCTGCGCCTCGAGTTTTCTGCTTCCAATAATATGGCGGAGTATGAAGCGCTCGTCGCCGGGCTTAAGCTAGCCAAAGAGCTAGGAGTGAAGGACTTGAAGGCCTTCAGTGATTCTCAGCTCGTCGTCAACCAAATTGTGGGCGACTTCGAAGCTAGAGACCCGACCATGCAGAAGTATCTCCAGAAGGTACGGGATCTCGCCTCGACCTTGGACTCTTTCCACATTCAACATATTGCCAGGTCGGAAAATCTCAGGGCCGACCAGCTATCAAAGCTGGCGTCCTCTCGCATGAGCGAGCTTCCCAAAGAGGCAGTCCTGGAATATCTCCAAAAGCCCAGCACAGACGAGCCCGAGCAGACCCTCTGCACCGAGCTCGAGCCAAGCTGGATGGATGAACTCATCAGCTATCTGCAAGACGAAACCCTCCCCGCTGATGTACGAGAGGCTCGCCGAATCAAGCGCCTCGCCACCCGATACATACTATACGAGGGAAAGCTCTATCGAAAATCCTTCACCTCTCCCCTTCTCAGATGCCTTCGCCCAACGGAAGCTAATTATGCCCTGCGCGAAGTCCACGAAGGAATTTGTGGAAACCATCTGGGAGGACGAGCCTTGGCCCATAAAATTCTGCGCCAAGGATATTATTGGCCGACACTCCAGAAGGATGCTATGGATTTCGTCCAAAGATGCGACCGGTGCCAAAGGAACGCCAATGTTCAGCGCCGGCCCTCGGCTCCTTTGACTTCTATCAGCTCTCCTTGGCCTTTTGCCCAGTGGGGAATTGACATCCTCGGGCCATTTCCTCTGGCCACCGGGCAAAGGAAGTTCCTGGTCGTCTCCATCGACTACTTCACTAAGTGGGTGGAAGCTGAGCCCCTCGCCCGGATCACCGAGCAGAAGATGCGGGATTTCGTTTGGAAATCCATCATCTGCAGATTTGGGCTCCCCCGCATCCTTATCTCTGACAACGGTCGCCAGTTCGACAACATCCATTTCAGAGAGTTCTGCTCCGAGCTTGGCATTGACCACCGCTTCACCTCGGTCGCGCATCCTCAGACGAACGGAGAAACCGAGGTAACAAATCGTACTATTTTGCAGGGTCTCAAAAACAGGCTCGGCAAATCCAAAGGACAATGGGTCGAAGACCTATACAATGTCCTGTGGGCTTACCGGACTACGTTCCGCGTCCCCACCGGCGAGACTCCCTTCAACCTGACATATGGGACGGAGGCCGTCATTCCACTAGAGATTGGGCTCCCCTCTCCAAGAGTCGAGCACCACGATGCTAGCTCCAACTCTTCGCAGCTCAGAGGCAACCTCGACCTGATCGAGGAAACAAGGGAGGTCGCCCGAGTGCGTATGGCGAGGTACCAACAAAAGACAGCTCAGTACTACAACGCCAGGGTCAAAGTCAAATCTTTCAGACCAGGGGACCTTGTCCTAAGAAGAGCTGAAACCTCCCGACCAACTGAGCGAGGGAAGCTGGCCCCGAATTGGGAGGGACCATACCGAGTCACGCGCATTCGCCGACCCGGAACTTATCAATTGGAGTCTCTAAATGGGACTCCCATTCCGCGGAGCTGGAGCTCTGAAAATCTCCGCATGTACCACCAGTAGAACCCTAAGGGGTCCCTCATTATTCAACCGTTAAATTCCATTCTATGAATTTCACTCTATGAATTTCATTTCACGATAAACTGATGGTTTGCGGACTTATTCCGAGCTCACCAATTTTCTTGATTATCCCATGGCATCAGGTTTATTCTTCTTCCCTAACCACGGTTGGGATGCCCTGATACCTCGGGATGGAGTACCTGCGTGGACTCCCTGAAGATGTCCATGAGTTTATGGTGCGCTCTCCATCAGCGAGCTTGGCTCGTTCTCCTACCCTGGCCACGGTCAGGATGCCCCGAGGCGTCGGGACGCCCCGGTTACCGAGAAGCTCGAGGCGTCGAGACATGAGTAGCGGTCCTCTCTGACCGGACGAGCTCGGCTCGTGCTCCATCGACTATTGAGTAGCGGTCCTCTCTGACCGGACGAGCTCGGCTCGTGCTCCATCGACTATTGAGTAGCGGTCCTCTCTGACCGGACGAGCTCGGCTCGTGCCCCATCGACTATTGAGTAGCGGTCCTCTCTGACCGGACGAGCTCGGCTCGTGCCCCATCGACTATTGAGTAGCGGTCCTCTCTGACCGGACGAGCTCGGCTCGTGCTCCATCGACTATTGAGTAGCGGTCCTCTGACCGGACGAGCTCGGCTCGTGCTCCATCGACTATTGAGTAGCGGTCCTCTCTGACCGGACGAGCTCGGCTCGTGCTCCATCGATTGTTGAGCTCGGCTCGTGCTCCTCCCCCGACCTCGGCCGGGATGCCTCGAGACGTCGACACGCCCCGGTTCATCGGGATGCCCCGATATGTTGGGATGTTGTCTTTATTGGCCAAACGAGCACGGCTCATTCTTTACCAGCTTCAACCAATGAGCTCGGCTCGTCCCTTCATCGATGGATTTCTCTGCCGACGTCCTCGAAGAACGGAGTCCGAGCAGAGAAGCGTCTTCAGTCGCCTCGGCGCAAGGACGCATACGGTACAAGGTACCCATTTATTTAATGTTTTTACATTACGTATTATTGGATTTCTCTGCCGACGTCCTCGAAGAACGGAGTCCGAGCAGAGAAGCGTCTTCAGTCGCCTCGGCGCAAGGACGCATACGGTACAAGGTACCCATTTATTTAATGTTTTTACATTACGTATTATTGGATTTCTCTGCCGACGTCCTCGAAGAACGGAGTCCGAGCAGAGAAGCGTCTTCAGTCGACTCGGCGCAAGGACGCATACGGTACAAGGTACCCATTTATTTAATGTTTTTACATTACGTATTATTGGATTTCTCTGCCGACGTCCTCGAAGAACGGAGTCCGAGCAGAGAAGCGTCTTCAGTCGCCTCGGCGCAAGGACGCATACGGTACAAAGTACCCATTTATTTAATGTTTTTACATTACCCATTATTGGATGCTCATGACACCGACACATTGTTGCAAGTCCGGTGAATTTCCGTCACGGGCTGACGGGTATGCAGTCCATTTGTAAGAAAAGAATCCGGTTCGCCCCGGCAACCCGAGGCCCGGATTTGAAATTCGTCGCATTAAGAAGTCCCAAGTCCTAACGACCGCCCTAGGGCTTAGTCGAATTCTGGACTAGGCTCGGAAAAACGTTCCGAGCCCAAACCCTTGTATAAGCACAAGCGTTGCTACACCATTAGTCGAAGAACCGAGCAATGGAGCTCGGCAAGCCAAACTCTAACTCAACCCTGTGGCGGGAAAAGCTCAGGCCCTAGAGCCCATATCCTCGGAACCTAAAACAGATCCGAGCAGAGAAACTTGTTTAAACTACAATAGACGAATTTCCACACAAATGAATATTCATTTCAAAAAGCCCGGAGGCCTAGTACAAGAACTCGGACCCGGCCTTAACAAAGTATAGAGGCCGCTCCGGCTTACAAAAAAGAAAAGGAAGATAGGAAAAAGGGGAAAACTACACCAAGGGCCCAGGCCCGGCGACTTCAGGAATAGTTGGCTCTTTTGCGGCCGAGGCCCCCACGGTGGCTTTGGGAGCTGCCTCGGTGACCTCGAGAGCGATCTCGCCTTCTTCAGCTTGATCCTCCTGGTCGGTCCCGCCAGAGGTTGGAACCTCTACCTCCGCCTCCGCTTCTGGGTTTTCGACCCCAGCGCCTGGTTGAAGCAGGCTAAGGTCGAAATCTGGGAGAAGTCGCCGCAACTGATTGCGGAAGTCCTTGAAGCCCTGGATGAGAGCATTGACGCCTTCCTCTTCCATCAAGTCGCGAAACTCTTCCGATTCGCGGAAGAGCTTGACGGCGTCCTGGGCCTGCTCCCGGGCCTCCTTCTCTCGAGCCTCGTGGTAGGCGGCCTTCCGCTCCAAAATCTTTATTTCTCTCTCGCGATCCGCGAGCAGAGATTGCACGTCAAGTAGACGGATCTCGAGATCTCGGACCTTTATTCGAGCCTCCCCCACCTCCTGCTCGCGTATAGCGAGCGACGATTCGGCCTCCGTCCGGCGGGCCTCCGCGGCGCGCACTTCAGACATAGTCAAAGAGTGCGCGCCCTTCTCCTCTTCAAGTTCGGCGACCAGAGTCCGAACCTCGTCTTCGGCCGCCCCTAGCTTCGCTTGAAGCACTTTCTGCTCGGCCTCAGACGCGAGGAACTTTGTTTCGGCCTCCTCGCGCCCCCTTTGATGCCTTCGGGCCCGGTCCCGATAGTCCTGGATGATGTGAATCATCGTCTCGGTCTCGTGGAGGCGCTGCAAGAGGGACATGTGAGAAACAGTTTTAAGCCGAAACACAAATTTGCACAGAGATAAAAGTTGACTTACTCGGATGGAAGAGCAAATAGCGGAGTCCATGAACTCGCCGTAGTTCATGGACCGAATTTTGGCCTGGTCGGCCGGGAGCAGCGCGACCCGAAGAACTTCGCGCGCCACTTGTGCATTATCGAGGGCCGAGTCGCCCTCGAAAACAGCCCATCCAGGAGCGTAAGGCACCCGCTCCTGAGGACCCGAAGAACCCGCCAGACCAGCCTCAGCTGGCCTGGGTGCGGCCAACCCCGTTGCTTCTTGGCTATTCCCCGGCTCAGAGCTGGGGAATTGGGGTCGAGTAGACGTCTGACCGGACCGCTGCGTGGTAGAGGTGGGGCGTGCGAGTGCCAGATCTGTTGAGGTCCTCCCTCCCTGGTCAGAATTTGGAGCTTCCCGCCGACCAGGGACTTGCGAAATCGGCACCGGACATGGAAGTGCCGTCGTGGCTCCACCAGAGCCCACGCCCTCTCCCCGACCAGCCTCAGGGCGCACGGGGCGAGAGGCGTGCGCCTCAACTGCTGTGGTCGTCGAGGTCTTCGTCGAGGTCTTAGCCGAGGTCTTTGCTTTCTTCCTCGGCTCGGTCGGTTCTCCTGAGAGTTCGGCCGCCCTCTTCTGGAAGCGGGCGAAAAGGACTTCGCTCTTGGTCACCATTTTTGCGATGTCTGCAAAGATAAGCAAAATTAGAACATTAGAACAATAAGAAAATAAGAAGTTGCTATAACTATCCTTACCCTGAGGACGTGCCGAGCTCAAGCCCACGTTCACCAGGGCGTCCTCGCTAATGAGGCCGTTCAGCCAAATCCCGTCCCCAAGGCTGCGGATGATATCGAAGATCTCCTGCTCACGCGGAGAAAGCTGGGGGAGCCTGTTGATGGATTTAAGTTGGGCCGGCCTCCACCTGGGGTCAAACCCCCAGGACCGTTCAGAACCCAGGAAGAAGAATTTCTCCTTCCAACCATGAATGGATGAGGGGGCACCATGAAAAAGTGGCCGACCCACCCGGAGGGCGATGTAGAGCCACTCCCCGTCTCCCGGGTTCGACTTGAAAATAAAAAGTCGCCGGAAGACGTTGACAGAGGTAGGAATCCCCTGTAGTAAACACAGTGACAGGAAACCCATCACTGCCCTCCAAGCGTTTGGAGTGAGCTGCGCCGGAACCAACTGGCATACCGCCAGCAACTCATTCACAAAGCCGTGAAGAGGAAATCGGAGGCCGGCCCAGAGTGACTCCGAGTGCACTCCGATCCAGCCTACCGGAAGATCGGTTACCCGATCCCTTCGCCAGGCGGGTTCCAAACGGAACCCGTGAAGAGGAAAAAACCACTCTTCGGTCATCTCGACCTCCAGGACACTCATGGTGGATACTACTTCGCTAGGCGACGAACCCATTACAAGAGAGGGAAATGAAAAAGAAGGGGGACCTGGGAAAGATGCCGGAGAAAAGGGACTTCGGTCTGAGGAAGACTGGAAGAATAGGAAGCTGGAAGCAGAAAGCAATAGAAAGAGGACAGGGGGCCGGGGGAGAGTTTATATAGACCTCCCCAACGGCCCGGATCAGCGAAGAAAACGCTGCGTCCCGGTTAGATGATAACACGTGTCGGTCTAAAAGACATAACGACGCATTTAATTAGGGCTAGCGCTTCGAACATCGAAGCGCCCCATCGGATCGTGCGGAAAGACGTCCGCAATCGAAGATCGTGCGGCCCCATCATGAGCCCACGACGCGAGGACGCTTCGCAAAAAGTGCCCCAATAATGAGACTCTTCGGGAAAAGAGAGACGCCGCCTATTAAAGGCACCTCAAAGCGCTCGATAATTCAAAACGCGCAACAAATTAAAATTTTCGGAATCCGTAGTGCCCCAACTAAAGCTACTTCCCACGCTCCAGCTGGTAGCCAACTGGAACTCGGAAGTCGAGGGGTAGTGTTGGGGGAAAAACCCCAAGTCATACCGCCACGGAGGCGCTCGGCTAGAGAGCGCCGACCGGAAAGGCGCTCGGCCAAAGAGCGCCGACCAGAAAGCTGCTCGGCCAAAGGATGCCGACCAGGAAGGCGCTCGAGTAGAAGGCGCCGACCAGAGTGCGCGCCAAGAGGTGCCCAACCAAAATAAGCTGCTCGGTTAGAAAGTGCCGACCAAAGACAGCGCCGAGGCGCTCTGCTAGAAGGTGCTCGCCTAAAGGGCGCCGACCAGGAGTACTCAAAGCAGCCCCGCCACAGGGCGCCCCATTGGGCGATCAGCTCGGCTCGGCACCCTCGCCGAGCCGATGCCCTGACCAAATGATCAACCTCCGCCTAAAGTCCAAAGGACTTGACAACTCCTACGGCTCGCGACCTGCCACTATCTCCAAGCCATCAAGGCATAAGATCTCCTCAGGCGTTCGGCACGACCTGCCATTAATGCATGAGACTCCCTCAAGTCTCCGATGCACTCAGGCATTTAATGAACACGGCCCAAGACGATCTCCGGATCACTGAACCATCAGAACGTATGGCTCTCCCTGACCGCCGGTTCATTCGGTAATAAATGCACTTACCATCTACGGACCCCAGACCCGCCGCAGCCGGCAGTTCAACCACTCCAACAGGTCCGATCGACCGTGACAACTCCCTGATTCCGGTCTGATCCGGTCCCGTTCTCCATTACGCCATTAATGGGCCACATGGTGCCCAATTATTACAAAACAGGACAAACCTCCTGTCACCTCCCAGGTAACAAAAATCCTCCTATAAAAGGAAACCTGGAGGGAAAAGGGGGAGGGGACCAAAAGCAAGAGAAAAAACCCGGAGCTGGAGAGAACCCTCCTAGACCGGGGGAAAAAGAAACAAAAACGGAAACAGATCCCCGGGACTGAACCCGCCGAGGGAAGCACAGACGCAATAGAGGACATCATCCTCTTCTTCTTCTTTATCTTATCCAAATGTTCTTGCTTTCTTCCTCATATACTCTCTTCCCTGCTCTCTCCACATACTTGTCCCCTCTGACTTAGGCATCGGAGGGCCGGCGCCGGAGAGCCCGGCCACCGGCTTTTTTGCAGGACAGGACAGGACTGGACGCACCACCCCTCTTCGGACGCTCCCACGCCCCCTGCGGTGGAGGACGCAGCCGGCCGGCGCACCGTCGTCCGCCCCCTGCAGCAGCGGAGCTCCTCCTTCCCCGGCTTCGCGGCGGCCCCCGGGTCCCATTTCCAGCAACACTAATAAATAATAGTTCATGAGATTCAGATAAATTAAACACATGCAACAAAAATCCTGAGATTCAACTCCTCAGATAAAACTAAAGTTGCAGAATCCATGGATGCAGAATGTCTAACCACCATGGAGGTCTACATGTAGAAACTGGTTATATCTGACAGGAGCAAATCTTATAGAACAGTAAGAGATCTGAGAATCCGAGATAAGCAGAGGTAAGAGAAGCATGCCATGCACAACATACCTTCCCTTCAGAAAATGCGAAAAAAAAAATCTATGCAACAAAATTCCATACTTCAAGTATTAGGATCCAAGTGCTTCCTTCCAAGACAATAGATGAAACCATCGGCCAACTGAACTCAACCAAGCCTTAATCCGAAATTAGTTGGGTCGGATACATGAATCCTTTTAATCCGTTCTGCTCGGTTTAAGGCTATACCTTCTGAGAGATGATGAGATATCAAGTCCTTGATGACATATCTTAACTCCCAAATGCAGAAAAGGATGAATGCACAAAATTCCAATCCATCATCTATGATTCACTAGTGAAATACCAAATGCACATCTATTTGTGCAAGAATAGGCTGTATGCAAACCAGACATCACTTATGGTAGTCGTTAAACTAAAGCAGCTACTCAACCATACTTATTCAGGCAATAGTCAACCAGCACATGCACCCTCAATATATAGATGAAATACATCCAAAATGAATCAGCATAAGCATTCTAAGATAAGTGCCATTTCTCAGAGCTAAAATCAACAACAGAACACATCTCATCTCGCATCCTGAGAAGTGGGATTTCCCATAGATAAACTAGCTGCCTCATGTATGTTGAACCCATCTAACATGTGGATGTTCCACTAACAACCATAATAGTTCAATGCATGCATGTGGAAAGACTTTCCACAATTGACAGAAAGGAACCATTCTTTACCTGTAGAAATACAGGTCAAACAAGAAGTTGATAAAAGAATAATGATGAGAAGAAAAGGAAAATGTTAGAAAGTAGCATACAGAAAGAGTACAAAACATAATTACCTTTGCCTGTTCCAGTTAACTCCCCTTTTACGAATTGGCATAATAGCAGCCTTCCTAGCAATCTCTGTTGTTACAGGAAACTGATTCCCATGGAAATTTGACCTTCTCTGTGCAAGTACACCCTGAAAACACAACATGTATCACAAGGAGAGAACAAACATGAGTTAGTGGTTTAAGGAAATCAAAAAAAAAAGAGAGACAAGAATATATTTTAATCTAATTTACCTGTCTAATTGATGATCTAGAATCCATGAATCGCCGAGCCTTAGTGCTACCCTGAGAAGCATTGCCATTCTGGAAACCCCGGCTTTTGATCTAGAAATTCAAAAGTTTTAGCTGCAACAGTTTTATGACAGAAGAGCTCCAGCACAAATAGAACCCTTCGAAAAACCAATCACTCACCGACTGCCTTGGAGGTCTTTTCCCTTTAGACTTATTTGTCTTTGACATTTTTATGATATCATCTACAACCAGCATAAAGGCATGGGATCACAAAGTCAGCCTTTTGTCTGTTATGAAGCTTGCGCAATTTCATGCAAGATGGATGATAGTAACAAGCATACCTAAAGCCATGTCCATTTTCTTTTCAGTAAGGGCAATTGCTTCTGTTGTTAGTGGCTTAGCTGCCATCTGGAATTACAAATAAAAGAATAACTACCAGCAGTATTGAATAAGATCAAGAGGCACAATGCATTACAATAATAAAAGCATTTGTTTCAATCACTGGCAGTCTCCTAAGAATCAGCTTGAAGAAGCAGAGTAAGCACATTTGTGCATCATTAGCATGCGAGACCAAAGAGGAGTTTTAAATGCTAAACAAAATATACAACACAATATGTATGGGATCCATTGGCCATGTTGGTTAAACAACTAAGAACAATCAAGAAAAATGAAATAGAGTTATGTGTTCAGAGAAAATTAGTATGGTTGCATAGACAAATAAAATGAAGTACTATGGAATCTTTCTATATGCAAGATACCATTTCTATTCTTTCTTCCCATAGCCAATTTACTTTAGTGAGCCTCCAAAGAAGATTGAGTTCACATATCGAAGTATGCAGAGCCCCTCTTATTCACATCCCTGTCCCCTAGCTCTCTTCCCTATACAGCCACTTTACCCTGCTCACCCAGGAGTAATCAGATTTGCCAATCTGGGATTAGTGTAATTGGGCCTCTTTTCTTCGTGTCCCCATCCTCTAGCTATCTCTCCCCTTTATGGCCTCCTCTGGAAAGGCCATAGACAAGGCAATCAACAGGAATGTACCTGTCTCAACGATCTTATCATGGCAACATGATTATCATTGATGTTGTCAAATTTTATTATTTGACCAAATGTTCTATGGCGATTTGAGGGGAACAAGGGGAGTCCAGGAATGGCTATGAGCAGAAAAAACAAGAGGAAATGCTGGTGGCAATAAGATAAATATTGGTCATGATGGAACTTGATGGAGGACCACTACAGAGAGAAGAGAGAAGGGAGAGGAAGAAGAAAAGAGGAGGAGAACGGAGAAGAAGAGAAGAGGAGAGAGAAGAAGAGAAGAGGAGGAGAAAGGAGAAGAGAAGAGGAGAAAGAAGCAAAGGAGGCTAGGTTTTATTCAATTCATCAATGTCCTAATTCATGAGAGGGGTGGCCTTTATATAGGCCTTACATCAGGTCAATCAATCGACGGCATACCAAACTTGGACCCTCAATCAATTGACCAAGTCAATTGATTGATTACATACCAAAATTGATTCAATCACTCGACCCAATTGCATGATTTAATAGCTAACTCAATTGACTTGTTTAATAACAAAATAATTGACCAAATTAACTTGACTAAAAGCAAATGACCAAATTGACTCCCTGGTGGATCACTGGCGACGGACCGTGGTGGATCGGCCACCCCAGTGCCCTGCGGCTGCCATCTTCCCCGACAGCTCCCTGCTCGCCTTCGTCTCTGCCAACAAGCCGCCAGCCATCCCCACCCGCACCTGCCTTAGACCACTTTGGCGCCACGTACCTGCTATGACCCCTCGCCGCCGTGCACATTTCTGCCGGTCAACGCCGGATAACGCCGCCTACCTCGACCGCGTCCGCCGAGACCTCACCGTCGCCGGATTCCACGGCGACCTCGAGCGCGGTGGCGCTCCCCACGAGTCTTCCTCCGCCATGGTGGCGGGGCCGCCGAGCACCCCACCTGAGCCGTCACCGCCCAAACTTCACCGCATCTTCGGCCTTCTCCCCCCTGCCCCGTCGGCCATTGCTCCTCCTTGCTTCCTCCTCCAAGGCCTACTCCGAGCCCTCTCATGAGCCCACTACCCCTCCGCCTCCCCTCTTCTCCCTCATCTCCTCTCCCTCTGCTGCTCCTTTCGGCCGCATCTCACCCGACACCCTATTCCCCATTTTTTTTTCATCGGGCAAAAACCACACCACATATCCCACACCTCCCACTTCTCTCCTCAACATGCCCTCGGGCCAACACACCAAAACCCCCACAAACCCCTCTTCACATCAATAGTTCGAGCCCAACAGGCCCGACAACACCCGCTCTTGGCCCACCCCTTTGTCGGGCCCTTTGGGGCACCCTGCCCCGTCTCATCAGCCAGCCCACCATGCCAAGATCCACCGCATCACCTGCAGGCCCAATATACTCATCAAGCCCGCCCACTGCTTCAAAGCCCAATCCACAGACCCTCCTCTTCATCTACAGGCCACTAAGGCGCACAAGTTGCTACAACCAGCCCGATTCGCGGCTTTCGACAAGCCTACTTGCTGCGTCATGTCTTTGATCGTTGCCCCAATCCGATTCGAGCGAACGATTCTGGTCGTCTGCTTCACGATAGAGCCAAGTTGCAGCGCCTTGACCCTGATCTCCTGGAGTAGTACGATAGCCGGCCAAATCCGCACTCGAAAAAATCGAGTTTTTTCCACTTGGAAGGAGTTGATGAGGACATCAGAGCCACCAGATTGAGTCGGACCCCGGATTGGGTCGTCATTTTATTTTTGGCATTTTTGTTTTTGTTTTTGTTTGATCAAGTCAATTTGGTGGCTCAAGATCATCTCCCATCCACAATGACGTCAATCTCCGATGCGAACGCAAGCAAGTGGCTCTGGTGGCACGATCATCTAAATGAATGGCTCTAATGTCTCCATCAAAACTTTTACGCAGAGATTGATCAAGGGATTCTTCTATTCGAAGAGTGCTTTATGCCATATCTCTGGGAGCTTTTCCTGCTCCGAAATATCTTTCCTTTTCTCCCTTTCTTGGAAGCAAGGTGTGGAGTTGGAGACCAAAGATGAGATAATTGTGTATTCAGTATTCACAACAAAAATGGATAACAAAACCATGCCTCTGCTCTCCACACCGTCTCCTTATTTTATCTATTTTAATATTATAGATATGGACGACGGTAAGAAACTGAGAGCCGCAGATAGCACCAATTAGATGTTGTTCACTGAGACTAACTTTATCTTATCTTTAAAGGATCTAGAAGAAATATGTAATGAACATTCTAATCTTAGACCAACAAAATGCCAAACAGCAAATACAATGAAAAAGTTGATGATTCAAACAGAAGGGAGCTTTTTTTAAAGAACTGGCATTTAACTGATGTTTGTTTTTCCATAAAGAAAGGAGTTTACACTGACAGGTTAGGATCCATAAGATCTTTGCCTCATGCATATCAATATAACCAACCAACTTTTGCTAGACACAGTCTTTTTTCCCTTAGAAGCTTAAGCACCTTAATGAAAACTATGGTTTCATAAGAATCATCACTTGACAGTGGTTTCTTGATTGGGAATTCTAAAGAACTACAGAACACAATATCCATCTTGTACCTTCCTTTACCCTCTTAATAAATCAAAGCCAGTTGGACTATAAAAATATTCAATCAATATTTACCCTTCCTGAACATACTTCACCTGACTATAATTATGTATATATCAAGACACTCATATTTGTAGCTCAAAGAATCATATTGATGCCTATTAAAAGGATGGCATATAATAAATGCTCAAATATATGGGATATTTTTTTTAATTTTTCATAAATTGTGCTCCATAGTTATCTGAGTATACCATTATCTATTAAAGCAGCATGTAGTCAACATGCTTTTCCTATCAGTTTAAGTGAAACAACATCTTCTTAACCGTGAATAGCGTACCAAGAAAACTTTCCTTCACAGATGAGAGCACCCCAAACGACCCTGAAGCACTACTGTTGGCAAATCAGCAGGATTTGAGAACATATGGTGGCAAAAATAGAATATATGGTTCATCATCACCATAATCTTCATCCAAGCCTTCTACCATCAAACTATCAGGGTAATTCATTTTAAACACCATTCAAACAACCTCTAAAATTGTCTCTCTTCCAAGGAGCATGGAGCAAAACGTCAATCTTTGAAGGAAAACATAAACACAACTAGTCGGTCAGTGTCAAAGAGCCGCATCACTCTGAATCTCAACATCAAACCACATCCTTTTTACTGAAATCGATTGCTAACTAGTTTAAATTTTTGCCTCCCTACATAAAACCATATTTATTTGCCAGAATCCTAATAATAATCAAATCTGCCTACACGTTTTTCAGCACCATCCGTCCAAATTATTCTGATTAACTCTCCAATACACTTAACAATGAACATGGCTGGCTTGCGACTGTCGTACAAGTAAGGCTTGCGAGCCTTTGAAGCAATGGGAAAAAGGTACTCCGTCATTCATAGTTCGAGTTCAAACAGTGGTCTTATCTTCTGAATCAAAGAACATGGGTCAAAGACTGGTTGATTGATTCATGATTTACTGAATCCGTGTCTTCTAGTGAAAGTGGGGCCATGCATACTCTGCAAAATCTAAAAGGAAATTTGACTCTTCAAAAAGACTAAAGCATAATATAATCTGGTCCTGTGATCTTGAAAACAAAAAAAAAAGGAAAAAAAATTGAAAACGCCTCGAAAAGCCTTATTTGAGATATATATTTATCTTATCCCTTCATCAAACCAATAGAATAAACGGATTAAAAAAACAAACTAACAAGAAACCATCCCACGCTCTGAGAAAATTAAAATACAAAACCCTAGAACATCAATCTCATAGGGGCCCATCAATCAGCATACCAATTTTGAGCGCTTAAAAAAATCATGCTCAAAAAACAAAAATCTCAGCGATCTTGATCGATCTACCGCTAAATAATGAAAAGGAAAACCGAGAGAGGGTCAGTAACAAAACCTAGGGCTTCCAAATAAATTCTTCGAAGAAGCAAGCTTGTTATATATCAGAGCAATCGAAGCTACAGAAAGATAGAATCGGAGAAGAATGTCTTCAAATTAATCAAGAAAAATACGGAAAAAATAAAGGACAAAAGGGCATAGATCGATAGATGAAGAAAACTCACCGGATCCGCAGAAGAAAGAGAACTTCTCGCTCAACGACGTAGGGTTTCGAAGAGAAGTACTGGAAACGTTCTCGCAGCTTCTCTAAGAGATAGGTTTCCCAAGGCTGCGAAGGGAAGAAGGGGGAACGAAATTTTTCGCAGCTCCGCCAAAAAAATAAAAAGAACAAAAAAATACGGCTCTTCAAGAGCCGAGAAAACCCTCCCACGCGCTCGCGCGTTTGCTTGCAGAAAGTAGATGTCTATCGCCATTCGCAAATTGCAGTTATCTATAGGTGGCTGAAGTCGGCGGACGTAACATGCACAAAAACTATAATTCACCGACTTTAGTAATTACCGATGCTAATTTCATATAATTTGAGATCCGTATGATATTCGCTCCCTTTTTTTAACAGGTACACTCCCCTTTGTTACTTTCTGTGCTGGGATTATTGTAGAACCATTGATTGATATATGATTGATTGCGCCAAACTTAATTAGTTTTACCAAATTTTATCTGTCAAACTTAATGGATGTTACTAAATAGAGAAATACAATCTTCTTCTCTTGTTCTCCTCTTTCAACATGGTATCAGGGCCTAGCAAAAAAAAAAAAAAAATTGCCCTTTTTTTTCTTTTTATGGATCCCTTGTTTTCTTTGGTCCCCATCTCGGCTTCTGTTGCTCCGCGGCGGCCTTCCGCGTCGCCGATCTCGTCCGGTCCAAATCAGTAGCTCCAAGACCTCCTCTTCATCCGGGGCCAACGTCAACGCCCCCGGCTAGACGCGTCCGAGCCGCCCGGGGGCACGGTGTCCTCGATGAGGATCTGGCTGTCCGATCGCTCTACAATGGGAACAAGGGCGTCCTGGACGACGGAGAGCATGGAAGGGAGGCGATGGAACAACGCTCAGCCTCCAACGAGATAGTCGTCCCCTTCGACCATGGCGTCTCTCTGAGGCGCTTCTTCTCCTTCCATCTCTTCTTCTAGGGTTCATGGTGTCCTTTCTCCGCTATTCAAAACTCTTGGCTGAGTTAGTTAGCCGGCCATCCCTCCACCAGGTCTTCTTGAAGACAAGCTACGAGCAGCAAATCTATCACGGGATTTTCTTTTTTCACTTCTCTCCTTTCTTCTTGCTCTAGGGAATACTCAGAAGTCGAGGCTTCGCACGGATTCCATACTGGATATGATTACAGGGCCGAAGAAGAAGGAAGCAGAGAAGGAGGCGATTCGGCGCGCCAATTTTTGGATCGAAACCTCCGATTTCGTCTCTCACCTCTGCACTTTCTCTGACTAATGACATGCAAGGTGACTATTGAGATCTGATGGAGGCCACCTTTTTGCGTAACGACCTTCATCAGTTTGACTGTGAGAAGTGCCGAAACGTCGTTTGCAGAGATTTCTGTTTCTCCATAGATGAGAGGGTTAAGCTCCTCAAACACCCACTTTTGATGCTCCTATTTCTCTATGGAGACGGCGACGACGCGTGCCATACCGTACCGTCAGAAGCTTGGCGAAGGTAAACTTGGCAGGCACAGTCCCGCTCTCGATTACACAGAGCAGCATGCCATACCGTACCATCAAAAGATTGGCGAAGGTAAACTTGGCAGGCGCAATCTTGCTTCCAACCTCAGCAACAGCATGCCACATCATACCATCAGAAGCTTGGCGATGGTAAACTTGGCAGGCGCAGTCCCACTCCAAACCTCAGAGGACTAGGGGAGCATGCAACAGCATGCCACACCATACCGTCAAAAGTTTGACGAAGATAAACTTGACAGGCGCGGTCCCGCTCTCGATCAGGGAGGCTACATTTGCATGGCACCGCCCCAGTCCTCAATCTCCAATTTTATTTGCTGCCCCTGGTTTTTTCATGATCCAGTTCGAGGTCTTGCTCTTCTTCTATAGTGCTTTCATTTACAAGCATCGTTGAGCTTCAATTGCCTTCTCTCTGAGATCTGTCCTCGTTGCGAACGTCTTCACTAAACTTCATCCTTCTAGCATCTTTCGATCTCTTGTTTTCAAACTCAAGTTGATGTCCACTTTACCACCTTGAGTTTGAGGGGGGATGTTAGAATTATTATAGGATCATTAATTAATTTATGATTGACTGTACCAAACTTAGTTGGTCTTATCAAACTCTATCTTGATTGATTTGTGATTGATTGTGCCAAACTTAGTTGCCCTTATCAAATTTTGTCGGCCTTCTAGTACTATATAAAGGTTACTCCTATATACTGTAATAGCAAGCAGAAATATAATTTTCTTCTCTTATTCTTCTTTTTTTAATATTCTGCTAGAACGAACGACTGCGACAAAAGGGGTACATCTTTTGAAAAGTATTTGAAAAGTATTTATTATGGAGTGCTATGACTTCCTCTTTCTAACCCACAAGGCATCTTTGGAGTAGTTGGCTACATAGGAGGCCACCTAGTCCGCAGCCCCATTGGCCTTTATGGAGATGTGGCACTCTATTTTTTGCTGGTTTCAAAAAAAAACAATCTGGGTATTTGTCCTTGCTTGAAGTGGGGTTGCATTTCCACAGTCCGTTACCATGCTAGGAGCCAAAAACCAACCCAATCTGTAGCTCCACGCATTGTCGGTTAAATTTTTTTTATTAATATAACAATTTTGAAGCGTGCTACCTCTAATATTATCCCTTCTTGTGCTGCACCCCAGGACTGCTCATTTCCTCATCATTTTAAATGGTTTTGCCTTGTAGAATCCTTTTGAGACTCGCACATACTGATAGTATTTATCGTTTAGTTTCTGCTTGACTTCATAGAAGAATCTAGTCGACGCTATCGGGTTACTTTACTGCAAATGCTTCGGACAACTGAACCCTCTTTTGATTAAAAAAAAAAAAGAGTATATTATTAGGAGCACTCCAATGCTCCTTTCTCGGTCCCTTTCTGGCTACCTTCTCGGTTTCCACGGCGTCGGGACTCAGAGTAAACGCGTAATCCACACTGAAGATTTCCTTGGATTGCTCGCAAGTTGCATGCTCTCTGTCTCTTCTCGTCGCACCCTTCCAGAAGTTACGTGGACGTGGATATATTTTGGGCAGCTGCAATCCGGTTGGCACTATAGTTCTAACCTATTGATTTCAAATTGACCTGGATATATGCGCAGCCATTTTTATTTTCAGAAACTAGGATGGTAGGAAGTCTGGATAAAATCGAGCAATAAGAAAATTATAACAATCCTTTAAATTTAGTTACATAGAGACCTCAAAAGTTTTAAAAGTTTTAATTAACCACCAAATCTTTATTTTTATTAAAATATAGCTTAGTCGTCTATCTGAATTCTAACACAATTAAAACAATGAGAAAAAAAGAACTAAAATACCTTTAATTCAGAGAGACCGAATTGTGACTTTTATACGATCTCAAAATAATTCATCCTCTGTTATCCATCAATCTACATAGATCTCAAAGGACCATATCCTCTTTCATCTATCTATCTATATAAATCCTAAAGCACTTCATCTTCTATCATCCATCTGCTTACATAGATTTAAAAACACTCTATCCTCTGTCATTCATCTATTTGTGCAGATCTTGAAAGCACTCCCTTTCAATTCATACTAAAACGAGAGTCATTTGTTAAGTTAGTAGGAACGACAGTACTAAAATTTTACAAAAGTTTAGTTATCAAGCGACTCTCGCATGATAACATTTTACAACGAAGATAGACGCCTAATCCACATTACAATGTATTTGAAATTTTTGTAGCTAATTGATATTTTTTAAATATTTGGGTTCAAAATGCAAACAGCCCAAATTTGGAGGGGTATATTTATAATCTTTGTGGAATTTAAAATGAACTCGCCAAAATCAATACCTAATAACTTAACCAACCGGGCCAATTGATACTCTTCCAAAATGCAAACAGCCCAAATTTGGAGGGGTGTATTTATAATCTTTTTGGAATTTAAAATGAACTCACCAAAAAATACCTAATAACCTAACCAACCGAGCCAATTGATACTCTTCCAATCCATCCAATAAATTGAGCCATGATAAAAGTTAAGATGTACAATCCGAGTATGGCTCTAAAATTAAGGCTGAACCTTCAATTAAATCAATAAAATTTTTTAATAATTCATTGCAATCTTAGTGGACTCAAACGGTGTCAACTAAACCATCAAATATTTGTACAAATAGCCAACTCTAGCCCCTTTGCTTAGACCAGACTTCACATCCGGACCAATCAAATAATAGGTTAGATTCAAGTCCAAAACTAAACATAAATTTGATTTGTCGTCATTCCCAAGTCCAGTATCCAGTCGGATCCAGACCCCGCCTGCTTGCGGTTGGTTCGGCCGTAGACTCCTACTAGCCCAACCAGTGGCATGTGGTAGCTGGTAACACGAGCTCAATCTTCGAAGGGCCACTCTAGAAAGCCGCTCGCAGCCTACCGGCTCCCGCCGGTATCGAGGCCAGGAGGGTGGGATACGAAACCAAGTTCATTGTACTGTGCCATCTACACCATTTACCTAGATTAGATAGTCGGTATTTGATAACAACCTATGACCTCACCCAAAAAAGCTAGCCGAAAAGTATTATTTAGTTTCCTGATTCTGCATAAGTACTGAAGATCTACTTAGCGAATAACCAATGTGGGACTAAATATATGCCCACATGGGTCCTCACAGATACATAATCAAACAATGGTGCCGACAAACAAAAAAAAAAAAAAACCGAGTGCATTTTAAATGAGCATCTTTTTCCATGGTATATTTGCCTTGCCATAGCATAAATCACAAAATAGATTCCTACGTGATCGCGTTATGTCTTGGGCTACGTGCATGAATCCACATGACATCCTAATTAGACTCATACAACAGAGCTCAGCAGAGCGCTTGAGGACACAATCCGGGGGAAACCATAACGAAAAAGAATACTTCATATTAGCTACTAAACTAGGAGATGAATGAATGCACGGTGATAATCATTAGAAGAACCCCACAACGTTTCAGAACCTTAGAATGACGAATGCCACCAACCACTACAACCCAAGACCTGCCTTTCTCGTGGCCATGACGCAGTTGGTTCAATATAAAACAGACCTGTTCTTTATTCTGCATTCATGCCACATTAATGAGATACATTAATTCAAATAGAAAATGACCTTAAAAATAAAATAGCATAAAAAAAAGACCAAGGACTGAAAGGGAAGAGTCGAGCTTCATGCTCTTTGATTAAAAAAGAATCACTAGTTGCCGAGGAATTAGTTGCAACCATGCACAAAACTTTCATCCACCAACTACCGCAAATTTATTAACCATAAGAGCACAAAATTTCAACGACTCTTGATCCTTTTCTCATGACTAGGGTATAACACAGAAATCTTAGCAATTAGCTATAAGAAATAAGCAAGCCTTGGCTATAAAATACGTTGCATTACTATAGATTAAATCAGTGCCATGATCTACTGTTCATGTGGTGCTTGTGTCGCATGAAGTTTTAGTCAGATACCAGTTTTATATACATATATCTATACATACACACACTGTTATTCAGCTCACCTTCTAGTAATAGGGGTATCAATAAGGGTGTCAATGCTCTTCTAATTCAAGATGCAGAACAGAAAGGGAGGACCTTATTTGCCCAGTAAATGATGAAACGGAACAATCAGTGTTGTTTGAATGATTAGTGTGCAGCTTATTATTGCCAAAGTTACATATCCCAGATCACAACCCTGTCTCAGAATATAATTTGTTAATGACAAGTACTTCCCAGCAGGTGGATTTTGCTCACTATAAAATGAAAAAAAAAATTGCAACCTCTGCTAATTATTGAGCACCAAAAGATACCAAAAAACCAAGAAACTGATCAATTGACTCCATAGAGCCATTTCTCGGCATTGCTGGCATAAGAAACTAATTCGCTAGGTTCAAACCACAGAGCAATTTCATTCCTGGCTGTTTCAGACCCATCACTTCCATGAATTATGTTTCTGCAATGAAACCATACACAAAACTCAGAACTTATGTCTGAAAAATACATAGCATGCATTGAAAAGTAATCACAACATGCACTTGACTAAAATTCACATAATTGGGAAATCTCTCCGAGTTATATAACCAAAGATCGAAAACCAAATGATTTTTTGTCAGGCAAGCGGAAAAAATAATACTAGAAGTTCAAATGTACGCAAGAATACAAGGCTGAATAATCTAAGTAAAAGGTGAGGGATTTGTTTTGGCCCTTACTTGACCTGTGGTTGCCAGTGGTAACTAGGTTGCTGGTCATGATTTATACCATGCAGACAGTTTGCCATACAGACAGGCTTCTATGAGGAGTTCCTTAAAGTTTCCGTATTTATGTTTTTTTTATTGATCTTTAATTTGACAGGTAAAATGGTTAATGAAATGTAACATGCAGAGATTTGACATGGACAGGCTACCGAAAGGAGGATTCTTGGAAGCCTTATGGCAGAAATTTCAGGTAAAGAGCAACCAGTACAAGGATTCAAGAACCTATATCTTTCTCTAGAAGAAAACATGCCCTGACAACCATCTAATCATAGGGTTGTTAGCAAAATATATTCCAACGTAATTTATTATCACCCTTGATGTTACCACATCCTGCACATTATTGCCAGAATGTATCCTAATAAGGGCCTATTAGGATATTCCTACAGGATTGGACTAAAAATGCTGCAGAAATCGGGCCAGGCTTGTCTAGCACATGTCTTCTAAACTATGTGCACATATTATGTCTAGTATTATAGAATATGAGGCCTGGCCCAACCCTTGTCAACTAGACCTCTTCCAGTCCATTCCTATAGGATGGAAAAAAAAAGACACTCGATTAGGTCATTTTTTATCCCTATAGGATCCGAGCCGGCCCACTCTGAAAAAATTCTAGCAAATTCTGTGAATATGGGCTTTGCCTAGCCTGTGTTCTTGTAAGTCCGGTTGGATTGCACAAGACTATCCAAACAGGCCCTAAGTTGTTTTAAAAACTTGCCTTGACCCACTTTTTATGAGTCAGAATTCTGCTTTGTGTATCGAAACGAAAGGCCAAGAAGCACAGGAAACAATATATAGAAACGGTTGATACACTTAAATCAGCTAAACTTCAATTTAAGCTGAAGAGTCCACAGTACCAAAAACTGAATTCTACTCTCAGTCTCAGGAGGCTGAGACATGAATATAGCATAAATACTGGCATGTTTTGAGTCCCAGTTTGCAGTCCAACATAAAGACACCAAAGAACCTCCAAACATAAAAGGAAAACCAAACAATAAGTGCATGCTTGCTTACAGATAAAAATCCGACCTACATGAGATTACATACCAAAAAATGAAGTCCATGCAACATAAAATGCACTCATTGCAAGTCTTTTTGATGCTTAAAGCAAAGCCCCACCTCCACAAATATAAATTCTTAGCCCTCAATAAAAATCTTGATTCTCAGTTCAACTTAAGAAGTCCAACTATGGAACAAAAAAATCTAACAGAACTTCCATAAACTGTTAAAATACTATATCTTTCGCCCATAAAATATTAATACAGAGTACATCAAATAAGTAAGATTCTTATTTAAACCCATTTTATGTCAGAGTACAACCAACAAGAAAAAAAAAAGTGAAGGTTCCAAATAAAACAAATGTGTTTCCATTGTCGGCAATCTAAACTGCACATAAAGTCTCATTTTTTATGCAGATTATCCAATGCCGGACTGCTTTTTAACTCCTTTTCAACTTATGCCCTTTCATGCTCTTACATTCTGTCTTTCTGCTGGTAAGGTTCATATCATATTGTCATCCCATCCACATTATGTTCCACATAAGTAACTCCTGGTCCTACCATAAACAATTACATTTAATAAAACTCCAAACAACTTTTTGGACTCTTCTAGGAAAGCTTTAGGCTCTACAGTTAGAAATTTTTCAGAAAAGCAATTTTCCCCTGAGAGAACTCTAAGAAAAACAACAGACTGCTTTTACTCAAGGAAGATAACTTTACTAAGGTAACTCTATCTTTGCATCACCTTCCTTCTCCCATAAAATGGTATTCTAGCTTGTCAATTTGAGCCACATTTCTACCAAACATTCTTAAAACATGTTAATGCAATGCTATTTAATTGTGTAAATGTTTGGACTTGATGCCATCTGTCTACATGCTTTTAAAAGACAAATATAACTAATATGGAACAAGCATGCTTCGCCAACACATAATTGAAGCCAAACAGGCCTTACACTCATTTTTTCCCTGACCTAAAAGATGCTCCTGAGTAATTTTTTTTTTGTTTTTTCCTTTTTTTTCCCCAGTTGTTAAGTTTGCAAGACCACTCAGATTTAAGCTATTTTGACCAATACCAGCACAAAGGATTGAAATTTCAACACATTAATTGACTTATCCCAAATTATAATTGTTGGGGGAAAAATACAAGGCATCCTGGAGCGAAAGGCGCCGACCGGAAAACTCCCGACCGGGGAGCGCCGACCAGGAAGCTCCCAAACAGGAAGCACCTGACCGGGGAGCGCCGACCAAAAAGCGCCGACCAGGAAGCGCCGACCAGGAAGCTCCCGAACGGGGAGCGCCGACCAGGAAGCTCCCGAACATGAAGCGCCCGACCGGGGAGCGCCGACCAGGAAGCTCCCGAACGAGAAGCGCCCGACCGGGGAGCGCCGACCAGAAGCGTCCGACCTGATGACGCTCGGACTAGAATGCGCCCAGCTTGGCAACTGGCTCGGCACCCAACCAGATGCCGAATTCCGAAATGCCTTATCCAAATATTGGACCCCAGCCTAACTCCTTAAGGAAGTCTGACTCCAGATTCGCAACCTCACCGTATCCTGCCACTGTCGTCAAAATATTATTGCGCATGGCCTCTGCAGGCCTCCAGCACACTCAACCATTAAATGGGCATGGTTCATGATGATCTCCGGTTCACTCAACCATCAAAGCGTATGACCTCTCCCGACCCCCGGTTCACTCAACAATTAAAGCATATGGCTTCTGTCGTCTACGGACATTGAACCTCTTACGGCAAACCTACTTGACAACTGATGATAACATGATTCAACGATGACTCGAGAACTTCGACCTAATCTCCAACAGTAACAGCGCTGACTCATACGATCGGGCATTAATTTCCACTTCATACTAGATCGTACGACAGGCAGTTTGCCCCGTCACATCACAGGTAACCCAACCCCCTCTATAAAAGGGGACTCCTCCATTTCAACAAAAAAAAAGGAAAAAAACCCGGACTCTCTACTATTGTCTCCATTCTCACACTTGCCCCCTCTGACTTAAGCATCGGAGGGCCGGCGCCGGAAATCCCGGCCACCGGCTTCTTGCAGGTCTTCCGGAGGACGCCACGCGTTGACGGACCGCCGCCGATCACCGCCGATTCTCACCGGAGCTCCCCCTTCCTGGCCCAGCGGTCGTCCCCGGTCCAATTTCCAGCAACAGTTGGCGCTAGAGGAAGGGCCCGAGTCGCGGCCATGAAGCTGAGAAGCAAGGGAGCTTCTAATGTCTCCCGACGTCCTCCAACTAGTCCTGGACATTCTGTCCAGAACTCGCCACCTCCGGCCGATTCGACCCCACAAGTTCGGCCGGAGCAGTTTGATGCCCTGATGCAACAGGTACAGGCTTTGGCCACCGCCGTCCAAAACCTGCAACCCGAGGGCGTCCCAGCAGCACCACTTCCTCAGGCCCCGGTCCAACCGGTGCCCCCTCCAAGTGGACCGGCCCCCCAAGGCCGCGATCTCCACGCCTCTTCAAGAGCCAACGGTGAGGAGCGGTGCCGCTGCCAGGGTTCCGCCCGACCATTCTCCTGGAGGGAGCCCCTAGCGAGGGGTCCAGGCGACTGGCCACAACCGTCAGAGGTCAAATCAGTCCCAGGACAACCCACACCCGAACAGACCGCTGTGGCGATCCCTCGGAATGATGAACTCGACAAAAAAGTCGAGAAGCTGGAGCGCCAGATTGAAGCGCTCAACGGCAAGAGGGGGAGATGTGAGGGTGACTACGAGTTTACCGCGAAGTTCCCTTTCTCTTACCAGATCGAGGAGGAGCTGGTCCCGCCAAGGTTCAAGATGCCACAGGTGGAGCCCTACAATGGCAAGACCGACCCCCTCGACCACCTGGAAAGTTACCGGGCCTTGATGGCACTCCAAGGATCCTCGGAGGCCATGCTCTGCAAGGCCTTCCCAGCGACGCTTCGAGGAGCAGCTCGGCTTTGGTTCACCGGGCTGAAACCCAGCACAGTCTCCTCTTTTGAGCAGCTCGGCAGGCAGTTCGCTACTAACTTTGCTGCCAGCCGACCCCAGCGGCGGACTTCGGACTCCCTCCTCGATATAAAGCAAAGGGAGGGAGAGTCGCTGGGGGAATACTTGGACCGCTTCACTGCCGCAACTTGGGAGGTCCGTGAGCTTGACCAGTCAATAGCCATGTCGGCACTCAAGACTGGAGCACGGTCTTATAGGTTTCTCTTCTCCATTGAGAAGAATTTCCCAGCTGACTTCGCCGAGATGCTAGTCCGGGCGTGGAAATACGCGAAGGCTGAAGAAGCTGTTGCTTCTAGACGGGGTGGGGCCGAGCAGGCCTCCAAAAAGCAAAAGAGGCGTCGCGAGGAGCACGGCCGCCCCAGAAGCCCGTCTCCGCACCGAGCAAAGAACCCGCCTCGCCCGAAGAGTCCGCCTCGGCTGCGGGGACCGCCCCGACTTCGGTCCCCGCCACGTCCGAAATCCCCACTGCGTCCCCGCATATCCAATGGGAGGTATGAGAACTACATTCCCCTTAACACTCCTCGAACTGAGATCCTCATGGAGATCCAGGGTCAGGATTATTTCCGGCCTCCGCCACCAATGCGGAACCCCGGGGCCTGGCGCAATCCCAAGAAGTACTGCCGCTTCCACCGGGATCACGGCCATGATACGGAAGACTGCTTCCAGCTCCGAGACGAGATCGAGGCGCTCATCCGTCGAGGAGTGCTTAACTGGTTCGTACGGAACCGGCGTGAGGAGAAGAGGCCAGTAGAGAGCGCCGCACAGCATGGAGAGCCGAACGCCAATAAGCCCATCGCTGGCACCATCAACACCATAGAAAGGGGAGCCCCAACTGGGGAACCAACTGAAGAAGGGCTTCCACCAAAGAGCCCCCGCAATTCTGAAGTCATCTCCTTTTCGAACGAGAACCTGAAGGGAGTCGAAACTCCCCATGATGACGCTGTGGTCATCTCTATGGTCGTAAACAAGTTTGATGTAAAACGTGTCCTAGTTGATAATGGAAGCTCGGCGAATGTTTTGTATTTTGAGGCCTACTCTAGAATGGGGATGGCAGAAAAGCAGCTACGGAGAATGAACGCTCCGTTGGTCGAATTTACCGGAGACTCAATTCCAGTAGAGGGCGAGATCGACCTCCTAGTCACAGTCAGACTCGCCCCCAAGGAAAGTACCGTGAAGATGAATTTCCTCGCGGTGCGTTTGCCCTCGGCCTATAACGCCATCCTCGGACGACCAGGGCTTAACGCCCTTCGCGCCGTGGTCTTAACCTGCCACCTACTTGTGCGTTTCCCTACCAGCCAAGGAGTCGGCGAAGCCCGTGGGGACCAGGCGGTAGCAAGGCGGTGCTACATGGCGACCCATGCAGCCAGGCAACCGGCCGAAGTGTCGACCTTACCAGCAGACGATCAGCCCACGGCTGAAACTCTAGAGACACGGGTCGGTCCTCAAAAGCAGCGGGTCGAGCCTGGTGAGCTACTCATTCAAATTCCCTTGCAAGAAAATTTTTCCGAGCTAACCGTGCAGGTCGGCTCTGGCCTCGATGATCGCGAGAGAGATCGCCTCGTCAGCTTCCTGCGAAACAACGCAGATATCTTTACCCGGTCGCCCGGATCACCGAGCAAAAGATGCGGGACTTCGTCTGGAAGTCAATAATTTGCAGATTCGGACTCCCCCGCATCCTCATATCAGATAACGGCCGCCAGTTCAACAACATTCGATTCAGGGAGTTCTGCTCCGAGCTTGGCATCGACCACCGCTTCACCTCGGTCGCGCATCCTCAGACGAATGGAGAAACCGAGGTAACAAATCGAACCATTTTATAGGAGCTTAAAGCCAGACTCGACCAGTCCAAGGGACAGTGGGTCGAGAATCTATACAACGTCCTGTGGGCTTATCGGACCACGTTCCGTATACCCACCGGTGAGACTCCCTTCAATTTGACATATGGAACAGAAGTCGTCATCCAATTGGAGATCGGACTCCCTTCCCCGAGGGTCGAGCATTATGACGCCGGCTTCAGCTCCTCGCAGCTCAGAAACAATCTGGACCTAATCGAGGAGACAAGGGAAGCCGCCCGAGTCCGCATGGCGAGATACCAACAAAAGACGGCACAATACTACAACGCCAGAGTCAAAGTTAAATCTTTCAAAACGGAGGATCTCGTCCTCAGAAGGGCCGAAGCTTCTCGGCCAACCGAGCAAGGAAAGTTGGCTCCGAACTGGGAAGGACCTTACCGAATCGCGCGTGTCCAGCGGCCCGGAGCGTACAGACTGGAGTCTCTTGAGGGGACCCCCATTCCACGAAGCTGGAGCTCTGAAAATCTCCGGGTGTACTACCAGTAGGACCCCGAGGGGTCCTCTGATCGGAACATAAATCTCGCCTTCTCCATAATTTCTGCAATCATTTAACCAGCATTCCTCCTAATGATTGCATATTTCATGATTCTCAGACGACCTGGCCCGGCTCGTGCATACGACCTCGTGCGGACATTAACACCGGGCGCCTTGGCCAAAAGTCTGGAGTGCATTATATCGAGCTCGATCTCGATCTCCCTCAAATACCTCGGCTAAGGCCGGGATGCCTCGAGGTCGACAGTGCGTCCCCAGACCCCTCGACCTCGGGAAGCGTCGCAGGTCGATAGAGCGTGCCCAGACCCCTCGACCTCGCGTACGATTCCTCGACTAAGGTCGGGATGCCCCGAGTATCGACAGTGCGTGCCCAGACCCCTCGACACTTCGGAAAGACGGGGTAGTACCTTCACGGCCCTCCGTGGCGCTCAGCACCAACAACGGGGTAGTACCTTCGCGGCCCCCATAGCGCCTCCTCGACTAAGGTCGGGATGCTCCGAGTGTCGACAGTGCGTGCCCAAACCCCTCGACACTTCGAGAAAACGGGGTAGTACCTTCGCGGCCCTCCGTGGCGCTCAGCACCAACAACGGGGTAGTACCTTCGCGGCCCCCCGTAGCGCCTCCTCAACTAAGATCGGGATGCCCCGAGTGTCGACAGTGCGAGCCCAGCTCCCTCGACCTCGAGATGACGGGGTGGTACCGTCGCGGCCCCCCGAAACGTTCGTGATCGACAACGGTGCTCCCGAAAAGCCTGCGGATGATAAAGCGACGCCCACAAATCAATGGGTTATTCCTCCTAATGCGCCGACGTCCCCAGGGAGCGGACCCCGAGCAGAAGAGCGCCCTCAAAAATTAGCCGAGGAGCGAAACTGCCAACCTCGGCACGGGACGCTCGACTCTGACACTACAAAAGGTACATTTTAATCAAAGGATTGCATTATTTCATTCGTTCCTGCACCTATTACGTGCTCAAATAAAGCCCCGACTGGCGCCATGGCGTTCAGCCGGGCCGATTATCGCCTGGCCTCACCTGCCCCGCATGCACTGCTCGGCGCCGAACCTTAGCTCGGTTTATACCGGCAGCTCGGCGAAACCCTATCCCGAGCTTGGGACCCTTACCGGACCCGTTTAAGTCGGAGAATACATCCGCCTCGGCCACTAGAGGTCCGAGCTCGCAGAGTACGAATAAAACTTGAGTCAGGCTAGTGACCTTTGGTCCAGGGCTCGGCAGAATTCTACGCCGAGCTCGAGAAGGCTTGATGAGCCCGGGTATATCTTTTGGACCTGGACACCGCAATATCGCTGGTCAAAGGTCCGAGCAGCGGGAACTTGGGACCCGAGCTCAAAGACTTGGCGAATATGCCGAGCCTAAACTTAAATCTAACCACGCAACGGATGCAGTCGAGGCCGCAGAGCCCGTCTATAAAGTGAAGTCGATCGAAGAAATTTACATTTATTGAGGAACAAAACTTGGATCAATCATAGAAAAGTATACTCATTTAAAAGAAAAGCCCGAGGGCCAAGTACAAAATCAAGGCTTGGCCGTATAACAATATAAAGGCCATCCTTCTTTACACATGGTAAAAAGATACAAAAAATGACCGTCCTACGGCTCGGCCCTATCATCTTCGGCGGCTTCGGGGGCAGCTGGTTCCTCCGCGGCCAAAGCCTCGGCATGGCCGTCTTCGGCGGCCTTGGGAGCAGCCTCGGGCGCTCCCGCTGGACCCTCCTCGGCAGCCGACCCAGTCTCCTCGGCGACCTCGTCGACCGCCGGAGTACCCGCCTCAAACTCGACCCCCGCTCCCGGTTGAAGCAGATCGAGGTCGAAGTCGGGGAGGAACCGCTGTAGTTGATTGCGGAAATCATTAAAGCCTTGGGTGAGCCCGTTCACCCCCTCCTCTTCGAGCAGGTCTCGGAACTCTTCCGATTCACGGAAGAGTTCGACAGCGTTTTGGGCCTGCTCCCTGGCCTCCTTCTCCCGAGCCTCGTGTTGCTCGGCCTTCTGCTCCAAATTCCTCATTTCCTGCTCACGAACTGTGAGCAGGGATTGAGCTTCGGACAAACGGGCCTCGAGCTCTCGGACCTTGAGGTGAGCTTCCTTCGCCTCCTGCTCGCGGGTAGCAAGGGCCAGAGTGGCCTCGGCCAGACGTGCCTCTGCTAGGGTGTGCGCGCCCTTCTCCTCCTCAAGCTCGGCGGTCAGAGCTCGAATCTCGTCCTCAGCCGCCTCCACCTTTGTCTGGAGCATCTTCTGTTCGGCCTCGGATACGAGGCGCTTCGCCTCGGCCTCCTCCCGCCCACGTTGATACCTTAGAGCCCGGTCCCGGTAGTCTTGGGCTATATGCATCAGCGTCTCGATTTCTTGAAGGTGCTGCAAAAGAAGGAGATGAGAAACAAGACCAATTTAAAACGAACCTTCACGAATGAAAAGGTAAACTTACTCGGATGGCAGAACAAAGGGTCGCGTCCATAAAAGCGCCATAATTCATGGACCTGATTTTGGCCTGGTCGGCCGGGAGCAGTGCAACCCGAAAAACTTCACGCGCCGTTTGGGGATTATCGAGGGCCGAATCACCCTCGAAGACTGCCCAACCAGGAGCATAAGGCACCCTTTCCTGACGATCTTGAGTACCCGACGGGCCCGGTGGGCTAGGCCTTGCTGGGCTCGGCGGATGTGGTTCCATGGCCCCTGACTGATCCCTGGTTCGGGACTGGGGAGCTGGGGTGGGACAGGTAGCCGACCCGATTACTGTGGGATTGGGGCGGAGCACGCGAGCGCGAAAGCCCCCGTAGAGCTCGTTCCTCCTTTTTCGAAGCTCGGAACTCCCGCCCGAACGGGACTAGCCGCTCTCGCCTCGGCGACCGCGCCAGACGAAGACTTGTCTCTCTTCCTGGGTTCGGAAGGGGCCCCACCAGCCTCGGCCGCCCTCTTCTGGAACCGAGCGTACAGGGCCGCGCTTTTCGTCACCATTTTCGGAACGTCTGAAAGCGAAAGAATTAAGGAAAAAGGTCAAATGTTAGGAAATAAAAGACCGAACAGAAAAACAAAAACTACCCTTACCCTGAGGGCGCGCTGAGCTCAAGCCAACGTTGACCAGGGCGTCCTCGCTCACGAGGTCGTTCAGCAGAATGTTCTCCTCGAGGCCGCGAAGAGCATCGAGGATCTCCTGCTCGCCCTTGGACAGAATGGGGAGTTTGTTGACGGCTTTGAGCCAAGTGTGCTCCCACCGAGGATTGAACCCTCACGCCCGCTCGGAGGACAAAAAGAAAAACTTATCCTTCCACCCGTTAATGGATGAGGGAGCCCCCCGGAAAAGTGGTTGACCACCCCGAAGGGCAAGGTAGAGCCACTCTCCGTCACCCGGATTAGATTTCAGTAAAAAGCACCCCCGGAAGACATTGACGGAGGTCGGCATCCCATGTAAAAGACATAAGGTCAAAAAGCCGACTATAGTTCTCCACGCGTTCGGAACGAGTTGCGCCGGGACAATTTGATACATCGCCAGCAACTCGTTCACAAACCCGTGAAGAGAAAACCGCAGGCCGGCCCAGAGTGCTTCTGTATACACTCCGATCCGGCCTGGAGGGGGCCTTGTCACCCGATCCCTTGACCCCGCAGGTTCCAAGTGGAACCCGCGCTGAGGAAAGAACCATTCCTCAACCATTTCCATCTCCTCAACACTCAGGGTGGACCCAACCTCACTCGGACCAGGACCCATTAGAAATAGGAAAGAAAAAGGAGGGAGGAAGAAGGTTTCAAGAGAGAGACACCTTAGGAGGTTCACCGGAAGTAATGGCGGAACGTCGGAACGGCCGCTTCGGACTGAGAAGGAAAAGAGAAGAAAAAAGAAGACGATAAGAGAGAAACCTTAAGAGGCCAGGCAGGGGTTTATATAGATCCCTCCAACGGCCCAGATCAGCGAGACGGAACGCCGCTCCCCGTCCAGCTCGTGACACATGTCGGCCCGAAAGTCAGAGTGCCGCATTAAATTCGGGCTAACGCTTCGAACACAGAAGCGCCTCGTCGGATCGTGTGGCCCCATCATGAGCCCACGACGCGAGGACGCTTCGAAAAATGAAAAGGTACCCTAATGATGAAACGTTTCGGGAAAGAGGAGACGCCGCCCATTAGAAGCGCCTCGAAGCGCGCGATAATTCAAAATTTTCCTAACCCGTATTAACCCAATTAAAACTACTTCCCGCGCTCGAGCTTATAATCAGCTCGAACTCGGAAGTCGGGGGTAGTGTTGGGGGAAAAATACAAGGCATCCTGGAGCGAAAAGCGCCGACCGGAAAACTCCCGACCGGGGAGCGCCGACCAGGAAGCTCCCAAACAAGAAGCGCCTGACCGGGGAGCGCCGACCAGGAAGCTCCCGACCAGGAAGCACCGACCAGGAAGCTCCCGAACGGGAAGCGCCGACCAGGAAGCTCCCGAACAGGAAGCGCCCGACCGGGGAGCTCCCGACCGGGGAGCGCCGACCAGGAAGCTCCCAAACAGGAAGCGCCTGACCGGGGAGCGCCGACCAGGAAGCGCCGACCAGGAAGCTCCCGACCAGGAAGCGCCGACCAGGAAGCTCCCGAACGGGAAGCGCCGACCAGGAAGCTCCCGAACAGGAAGCGCCCGACCGGAGAGCGCCGACCAGAAAGCTCCCGAACAGGAAGCGCCCGACCGGGGAGCGCCGACCAGGAAGCTCCCGAACGAGAAACGCCCGACCGGAGAGCACCGACCAGAAGCGTCTGACCTGATGACGCTCGGACTAGAATGCGCCCAGCTTGGCAACTGGCTCGGCACCCGACCAGATGCCGAATTCCGAAATGCCTTATCCAAATATTGGACCCCGGCCTAACTCCCTAAGAAAGTCTGACTCCAGATACGCAACCTCACCGTATCCTGCCACTGTCGTCAAAATATTATTGCGCATGGCCTCTGCAGGCCTCCAGCACACTCAACCATTAAATGGGCATGGTTCATGATGATCTCCGGTTCACTCAACCATCAAAGCGTATGACCTCTCCTGACCCCCGGTTCACTCAACAATTAAAGCGTATGGCTTCTGTCGTCTACGGACATTGAACCTCTTACGGCAAACCTACTTGACAACTGATGATAACATGATTCAACGATGACTCGAGAACTTCGACCTAATCTCCAACAGTAACAGCGCTGACTCATACGATCGGGCATTAATTTCCACTCCATACCAGATCGTATGACAGGCAGTTTGCCCCGTCACATCACAGGTAACCCAGCCCCCTCTATAAAAGGGGACTCCTCCATTTCAACGAAAAAAAAGGAAAAAAACCCGGACTCTCTACTATTGTCTCCATTCTCACACTTGCCCCCTCTGACTTAAGCATCGGAGGGCCGGCGTCGGAAATCCCGACCACCGGCTTCTTGCAGGTCTTCCGGAGGACGCCACGCGTTGACGGACCGCCGCCGATCACCGCCGATGCTCACCGGAGCTCCCCCTTCCTGGCCCAGCGGTCGCCCCCGGGTCCAATTTCCAGCAACAATAATCAATGCTTGATTTGCTAAATTTATAAGCAATGTGCAAGATAATAAAATTGAAATTGAACTACTTTGTTCCATGACAATGCTGGAGCTCCTTCTATGTTGTACTAGAAGCTTATAGTTTGTTAGGGTGGGGGTGATCTATGATCTTAATAGTCGAGAGAAATTGCTGGCACTTGAGTAGGATAGTCTTTGGTTCGGGAGTAGAGGGAGAGAACCATTGTAGACTCCAGCCGAGAAGACCAGGAAAAGGAGAAATGGTTTTGACTAGCAGCAAATTCATCACCTTCACCTCACCTTAATCCATTCTTTTCAATTAGATATCATATAGGGTCACTTTATTTTTGAAATGTTTCCCGTATTTTATCTACAAAAGTTATTGAAAAATAAATAGAAGTGCTATAATGCTTCATTCACTTCAGAGTTTGTACTTCAGAAAATTTTCACTCAAACCTAACAAAAAGAGAGGAACATATCATGACAAAAACGCTCAAATAAGTTTCAAGGGAATACCTTCCAACAACCACAGCAAGATCTCCTCTGATTGTTCCAGGCTCAGATTTTTGTGGATCTGTGGTGCCAATTAGTTTTCGACCATATTTTATAACTCCCTCTCCTTCCCAAACCTGCAAAGAAAACAAAAAAAGAACCAATTTCTTTTGCCTGAGAAAGAGAGCTTTTTAGGTCAAAATGTTTATAGCACAAGAATATATCCACATTTCTTACCATGGCAAGCACAGGACCAGAGCTAAGAAAATCACAAAGGCCATTAAAAAAAGGTCTATCTTTGAGGTCATGATAGTGTGTCTGAGCGAACTCCTTGGAAGGAACTATCAGCTTGATGGCAACAAGCTTATACCCTTTGCGCTCAAAACGTGATATAATCTCTGCAATCTGAAAAATGCAATTCCAATATCAGGTATACTCTAATCAGATGCAAATCAAAAATTCAATTGTCTGGAACATCAAATGCACCCCCCAAAGAAAAGATCAATATAAAAAAAAAAATAAACCCAAAAAACTCAATCAAAAGACCTTCCCATTACATATCATATGTCAAACACGGTAAAGGAAAAGTTATCAAGCTTATCAGTAATCTAAAATCAAGAGACTAACTTGGCAAGTTCAGAAAGGAAAGCCTTTTGATCATTCCAGTAACTGGATAGATTCTTTAAAAAATTACAGTTTTTCCCATTCCAAAAGCTAACACTGAAGGAACAGCTTCAAAAGACCAGCATTGATGTTCGCCATTCAGTAAAGATGCAACAATCCCCATTACCAAGGAAACACCAAAATAAAATGAACAAACCTCAATAACATATGGCTTTTCCCCGTCCTTTTTGTGTCAAAAAAGAGGATGAGTCGAAAAGAGCATTGTTGCAAAGCAATGCTGATAAACATGGGTTTGTTAGCTAATAGTGAATCTGCTGACACATGGGACAAGCCAGCATAAGATTCCAGTAACTGATAAAATAGACTGCACAAACTGTACATGATGCGAGAAAAGCACATTTTTTTTAATCGGCAGTAAGAAAATGGATATGGTCATGCACTTCATGTCTTCTTCTATTATTAAAAAAAAATCAATCACTTCCTTGAGAAATCAGCAGATGCAAACACAAACTAATTCCTTTAAATGCCAAAGACAGCATTGGAGTGATGCAATGCACGATCCAGACTATGTTGATTGAGTCAATATTTCATCTACAAAACTTGATTTCAACCTTATTTGCACTTTCATGTACTGATATATAAAAGATATCCCCCCAAAATAAATATATACAAGAAATTAATGTCTTACCAGTCCTCTTTGCACTCCATCAGGCTTAATTGCAATAAATGTGCGTTCTAGCTGAAATATATGGAAAATAGCCTTTTAAAATTGTGATACAAATTTCAATTGAAGGACACCAGAAGGAATCTTAACAATGATTGTTTGATAATATTACCTCTGCAGCATGTGCCTCCTGGTCCTGAAACATGTATGCTGGGAGAAAAGAAAGTGAATACAAATAAATAAAAAAGTTCAATGTAAATATGAAGACAAATTTAGAAGCTATAAAATAAAAAAAATCCACATAAACATTAAAAGATGAAGGGTTGTATAATATTACTCCCTAAAACATCTGTGTTTGTAAGATCAGAATCAAAAGTTAGCTATCTATGGAGCAAAAAAAGTTTTTTCCATACAACTACAAAGACCATAATCCAAAACCAAGTAAGGAGAAATTGTGGAAGAGCCGACACTCAATGCAAAGAGGAACCCACAAAATTAAAACAATAACTTGAAGGGCAATAGTTTCACTCAAATTGTACAGATGTATCGAGCCATGTGCAGATAAAATTTTAGAGTTATAGAATCTTATAATATTAACTACTTTAACTTTGAAGTGACCAAAGAAGTGAAATCTTAAAACCTAACACTGAAACATAAACTATAGAAGGGATACGTTAAGAAATCTGATAGATAAAGTGAAACACCAACCTGCAGCAGGAATGGAAATAAGACCAGAAACCCATCCCCTTGGTGTATTCCTGCGATCAGCCTTCTCATAAAATGAAGATACTGATAGCGGCTTTCCTCCGAGCGTGGTTATTGTAGCTGCTGCTGCAGTTCGCCCTTCTGCATAGAAAAGCATTTCACATAGTTAAAGTTGGAATATTGGCATATGAATAATTTGCAATCCAACAGAAGGATAGGTAATTGTCTTATGCCATTTATGCTGGTCAGCAAAATTGCATTTTCTCTGTAGTAAACTATAGTAAGTTAACTCTGAAACAACAGTAAAGTGCAGAAGAACATCAATTCTGCCACATGATGATCCACAAAGACAGAGACAGTTGATATTTCATGTTGTAATTCAATCCATAATGCAGTAGAAATTACGTGATGATGGAAGAATTAAAAATCCAAATATCCTATCAACATGCCTCCTAAGGCCCCGTTTGGATATTTCTACAGGAATATTCTGCAAGAATCGGGTCAATTAGCCCATTCAACCTGCATCTTCTAATGGCCCACCTAAGTCCTAGCCTAAATCATAGTCTGTGGGCCTGTTGGTCTGTAGGAAGAAAAAAAGACCCATGGAGATCTTTTCTTTTCTTCCCATAGGATTCGAGTTGGGAGAGTGTCAGGTTGATATGTTGCAGCCCAAATCCTAGAATGTGGACCTGTTGGTCAGTGGGAAGAACCCGTGGGATTTAAAATGGGGTTGTTAGGTTGATATAGGCCATGCTCAAATAGATTTTCTAGTCCATAAATCTAATAGGAAACTCAGCCCAAATCCTGCTGGATTACTCAAACAGGCCCAAAGGGGAAAAAAGTACACCACAAAGCTATAGGTATAATGTTATATCATGACCCAGGTTGTCAAAATAATGCATGAAAGGGATGATTAGTTGGAGGGAATCCCTGAGAACCTATGCAGTCAAAGACCCACCTTGTGCAATGCTGCTGGGCAGCTGCCACGACAAACGGGAAGAGACAGTCATTTCAAGCTTCTTCAAGTAGACTATTGGTAGTCACCAATTAAACACTACATAACTTGCATCAACGAATTAAATAAGAGAATTATTGAATGCAACAATGATCCCTTCAAGTCATCTATGAAAGCTGATGTTTGTAAGGCTATGCATAATCGAGTACATGCTGGTTAAAACACTTCTACTCATGATGATATCACTACCCTTCAACATTTTTGATATTATAAGAGACCTACCAAGCGGCCCTTCATATAGAGAAGCTTAACATGTAACGATTGTGGCAAATCCCCACAAAGAGCTCCTACTTCATTTCTGAATGGGAAGATGTAAGATTTTAGAAAAGCGGTCATGGACATCATATAGGCTACAAAGGGAGGAAGGTAATTTTCTTCCTAGCATGGCTACTTGAATAAGTTATTCCTACGAGGACACAGGTATGGGTTGAGCGTCAAAACAGAAAAGGACCTTGATTCTCTATTTTAATAATCTCAGTGTACTTGATGGAGCAAAATGCGAACACTTTAATATAAATATAATAAAGGGCAAAAAAAGAACTAGGTAGGGATGAGGAGCAAATCTACTACAGGCATAGAAGTTGTACCAAACTACCACTAGAAGGCAAAGTGATGTACAACGAGAATCCAAGGAGGAAGTAGTAAAGAAAGGTGTTTCAATTTGAGCTTGGCACTCTAAAACATGTGGAAAGACCTAAACTGACATGGATAAAAGTTGCATCAAAAGACTTGAAAATGCTTGAAGATACACTACAGTTAGCCTTTAACATGAACAGTTTAAAAAAATACAGACTCATAGGACCCACCCACAGTCAAGGAAAGCTTTGATGGTTAGACAAATAGTCTCTGGTCAAGTAATGCTACAGAAAAAGTAAGATGCAGTATGGTTCTTGTATGATGCTAGATGACATGTGAGACATTTCATATCCATCATTAGATTAGACGTAGAAATAGCGGACACTATATATGTTTCAAATTCTCACATCACCAGATCTTTCAAAGTTGCAAAACGACTAGCCATTTAACCATTTAGAATTAGAAGAGTGCTTAGACAATCAATCAGCATAAATAGCAGCTCTTTGTTTAATTGCTTTGCTGCCCCAAGACCACCTAAACGACCGCTTAATCATGAAAACAGCCATTTCCATAAAATTTGGTTCAATTATCAACGGCACCATCAAACTTCTATCCCTTTCTTGAATATATAAACCCAGAAAACAACCTACATTTGCTTCTCGTGCTCTGTCTTAGCTTGAATTTCTGAAACAAGTTGTCGACTTTTGTAGTATGATCGAACTAGCAATATCAAACATTCCAAAGCGGAATAGATTTAACCCCCAAAACAACCACTCGAGTACAGTCTGATAAACAAATCTTCTGGCGATGTGGCCCCATCGGTAGCCATTGGTCAGCGACTCAAGTTCCAATTTGAAACAACAGTCAATCCATGATAAAACGTCGAAAATTGAAATCCAGGCTCCAGAACAGACAAATGTAGATTCCAAGAAAGACGGAAGCAGCAAGGAGCCCACAACTACTCACCGGACAAGAGCGGCGAGCTCCGGGAAGCGGCCAGGAGAGCCCTCACCGTCCGGGGAGCCGATCGGTAGACCCGGGAGCTCATCTTCGATCACGAGGTGTGCCGCCGCCCGCCGAGGATAGGGTTGGGCTCCCGCGGCTCTCGTCCCGTGGGGCCTCCTTCTACAGGGTGCGGTTTAGGCAACGGATGGGGCGTTGTATTACGTATTTACCCCTACACTTTCCAGAATTACAAGCCACTCGATGGCGTTGACGGGGAATAGTATAGGGGTATTTAGGGCATTTTGAAGTAAATGGAGTCCCGCGGTCCCGCTCCTCGACGGGCCCGCGTGGTTGCCGGATATCGCGGGGAAGGAATCGGTGCCGCTTAAACTCGAAAGCACCGATTTTGCTGGGCTGGAAAGAAGCGGGCGAATTGATTCGGCGGGGTTCCAACCTTGATGGGAACGCCGGGAACGCCGGGCCTCTCTATAAATATACAAAATCTCAAAAGATTATAATAATTACAATAGTCTCCAGCAATTGGATGATGCTTATGCTCCGAATAAATTGCGTCAGAAAGCCATCTAATAACCATTAGAGTCATTCTCTAAATGAATCTATGAAGCCTATAATATATGTATAGTATAATTGAGATCCTTCCATACCGCTCTCAACTCAATCGTCGGCAGTAAACGAGTGAAAAATGCCTTGTACAGTTTCCCTTTTCCCTTTCAGCCAGTCCAAGAGTTCAGTTCACTCGAAAGCATGTAGCCATTAAGGAAAGCGGCCGTTGGATATTTGGTTTGAACCGGTTCCGCCCCACCCCTTATAGTAAGTACTGGTGAGAGAGAAAGAGCGCTCCTGCCCTTTACCCAAACAGTACAAGAATAGCAATCTACCTATTGGTGTGCTGCTGCCCTCAATCGACCTGATCGTCCCAATTCGGCAGATACAAAAGCACCACTGTCACTTCAACCTAGTTCATCTCTCTCCAGAACACTACCATCAAGATTAAGGCTGTGACTCTACCCGACCCATGTTAGAGGACCTGTGGGGTCGGGTCGGATCGGGTCCTAAAATTAGTCTCGTTTTATTTTTTGAGTCAGACCCGAGTATTGAATTCAGACCCAATTCGATTGACCCATTTGAAATTTGGATAATTTTGAATTTTCAATACTACGACTCGCCCTAATCCGACCATAGTTTCTCTTTATTCACCTGCACATTGGTTTCGGTGAGTGATGGGTCTGAGCAATGCCGGCCTTAGAGGAACAATAGCAGAACTGCTGGAACCCAAACTCCTCTTTACTTCTTTGAGCAGAATTGTGAAGGCTTGGTGACCCAAACCTATTTCCTCTCCAGCACATACAGTGAGATGATAGCTTGGGGAGTGCCGATGAAGTGTCGGAGAAGGAGAGGGTCCTCTTCAGGAACTTGATGCTCTTGCTGTTGCTCTTTGGTGCAACTGCAAGCTTCTTTCACTTCTTTAGCATCTGCCGAAGCCTAACTATCTCTGTGATCATGTTGGGCTTCTTAGAATCCATGGATCTTATTTGATAGCTTTCCAAATGCTTTAAGAAGACAAAAACTCTCTGTTCGTGTTGGCAGTGATGGTCTGAGATGCGATGTTGGGTGGTGCTTCAGAATTTAAAGAGAGCTCCAATCCTTTGTTTAGTATTTTTCTTTTGTTTATTTTTATATGGCTATTGGTCATCTTACCTGGGTTCTGAGATCATTGCCTGGGGAATCAAACTGACCAACGGCTTCTTTTAAAATACTCATATGAATACGACTACAGCTTTTTTTTAGCAAGTCTGGGCCTCATTCATTGGTTTCTAGGAAAAAGGCACTGCTTGACCTTGTGCATAAGAAGGGTCCTGGACTGTTGATTCCGATCAAAATGCTGATCTTTCAACGATCTTCCTATTTCCTACAGTAGCCACTATAAACACTATATGTACTGTCCCAGCATGTGATTTTCGTACAATATTTATTATATTACTGTCTCAGATGCTAGAGCGATTGAGTATCATGGAATACCATTTTCTAATCAATAATATAGTTATTGGATTCATATTGGCTAGATAGCAAATTCAACATTTTTCTTTTTGCCAAAATTCGCACCCAACCGAGATCCGAATCAGATCCGAATTTTTTTAAGTTAGATCCGGGTTATACATAAAATCGATCCGAATGATCTGTTAGATCAAAAATTGTAGCCGTGAATCCAAATCGGCTCAACTCGATTTTGCACCCCTAATCTGTTAGAAACCTAGTTGGGTCGGAGTTACTCGTGACCCAATCTGACCCAACTTTTTTGCACCCCTAATCAAGATTGATCAAGAGAAAATAGAAAGATGATGGTTCTCAAGAGAAATAAATCACTTTGAAAGATGCAGCAATTACGAAAGGAAAGCCACATATTGCTCCTGTTGTCAAAGATCTTTTGGCAACTATCGTCCGAAGAAAGTCATGCTTTTAGAAGAATAAATCTAGCACTTTGTTGTATATCTTTTACTGTATATATTCTCGTTATATTTCTCCTGCGGAACTTCCTTTTTCCCAGAAAAATGACATTCTTGTAAAACTTCAAAGTAAACTTTGCAATTGCATCTGGCTAATGATGTGTCTAATATTTAGTGTTATCATCGTAGACTTCCTTGAAAATCATACCGTTACTTCCGGTTCATAGCGATAGGCACCTCACTTGCTGGTGTAAGTTAGCCTAGTCGTTTTAACGGTGACAATAAGCTGCATGGATGCCTAAAAAAGTTCTAAAGGAATGGAAAATTTGTCGCTGCAAGTGGAGAGGATTGGATTGTTGGGGAAATTAAGCGGGTATCTGAAATCCTTTTTACATCCGATGTCCGAAAGATGACATCAAGGGATGCATCCCATCCCGGGCATAAAATTTCAGGATTTCATCATAAGGTTTCTCCTGATCGGAGGCATATAAAAAATGATGTGCTTTTAAGCCATTCTCCTTGCAGCCCTGATCTAATAAATTGCAAAGAAAACCATACCACATCACTTCATCAGTAAAAAAACGTCCACAATTTTGAAATATGATTTATATTTATCTTTCGAATTTTGGGCACCCAACTATGCTGACTTCCTTCATGAACGGTCTAGATTTTTCTATTAACATTGTGTGAATTTCATTCTTGCTACGCCGTACTAACCTGAACTGGACGGTACAGAGTGTACCGTATGTACCGGTTCGGTACCGATACCCGGTATGGATGGTATACCCATACTCGGTACGCCAAAAAAATTCGATACCGTACCATATCGATATTGTGTTAGTGCGGCATCGGGATAGGATCCAGTACCGGAACGGCGAATCTTAGTCCCATTTGTACCTTAGTTGCCAAAAATGGTTCCAATCTACTAGAACAATTACTACCTGTAGAACAATCTATATTTTTGAAAAGGTGCGGTAGGGTGTAGAAAGACTTCGCACCCACCGTCAAAATCAACATTGGTGATTGAAAAACAAAAATATAAACCATTGGATAGCTTAAAATATTTTATATATGAAGAATCACATATTTTAGAAATATCTAGCCTATATTAGCATTAAGCCATCCCAAATATATTGGTGTAATGGGATGATATAGGATATTGATTTAGAGGCGACTTGATATATAGGACAGGGGTTCACAAAATATATGATTTTACATGAATAGATACTTTAGACCTTCTAGATCATATCCAATAATTTAAATTTTTAGTTTTTATCACCATTACTAAATTTGATTGCGGGTATAAAGTCTTTTCTTATTTCTTGCTAATAGCAGAAAGAAGCTTGCCGAATAATCTGCATCAGAGTTAAGCACATGCAGAGCAGGAGGGAAGGAAGAAAACCAAAGTAATTGAATGTGGAAGAGAAATTGCGATGCTTGCCGGATAATCTGCATCAGAGTTGCCTTCATGAAAAATATTGGTCACCCGGAGTCGATGCTCATGTTGGCAACTAAGTAAACTCCGAGCATCTACATCAGATTTGCCTTCCCGGAAAATATGGGTCGTCCGGTCTCGATGCTGATGCCGGCGACTAAGTAAACTCAGAGCTTCCCTTGGAAGTGGATGATATCATGATGCAAAAACGAGCTACATTAGAAACCAGCAGAAGAGTTTGAAAGACTTTTCCTTCAGAGATGCAATCCAACTATCAAACCAGTGCACGAATAAATATATGGGCAGTTACCGAAAGATCTTTGGGTCAACATATAGAAGCACAAAGCTTGCACCTCGCATGCATGAAAATTGTGAAGCAGAAAAGAATTTATCTAAAATTCTTAAAATGGTTGTTGGCAAAGAATTGATCACCACAGTTTATCTACTCTTTTGTTTTTCCCCCCTCATTTCTATCCCTCAATTCACCAATTTCGACATCATTTTGGCGCTCTGTGAGGCTGGACAGGGATTGGTACTTCGCAAGCAGTCTCATGCCGGTTTCTCCTTATGGAGCAACAATCATCAACTGGAAGTGAATGAAGGTTCCTCTTGCTTTCGTCTAATCAATAAAGGATACCCAAGTCTAGCCTGACAAAGCTGTATACAGAACACAGGCTAATTCTTAATCCCTGCTAAAAAGGAACCAATTATTAACAAGCAAAAAGTAGAGAAATTCCAAACCTTCATCAGCCATGTGAACAAATGCCAACTCCTAGTTGTGGTTATTTTCCATCATTCCATAGTTCCACCATACAAATCTTAGAATGTAAAGATTATAAAGATTGGTATAAATGAATGAATGCAAAGACACCAATCAGAGGACTTGAAGGATATGCATTGGTTTGTACAAATAACTATTGATAAATCAGAGCACTTGAACACCCTTTCTCCAAAAACACTATTGGTAAATCATATCTCACATAGCTGGTTAGAAAAGGATGTGCTTACACATCTGGACCATTACATTGCTATGCTTAGTCATGTTTCTAAAAAAAATATTGCTAATCTCAGTTGTACAAACACCATTATTGCACAACAATATAAAACCCGCAGTTAAATCCAAGCTCTCACTAAGTTATTTACAATGATCACAACATCATATGCACCAGCTATGATTTGACAGAGTCCTGGGATGTCGCGTCAGATTCAAACTTGCAGTCAGCTCTTAACGCTGCCAACCATGAATCCACCTGAAAACAGAGAATACTTACAGAATTACAAGGTGGAAGTAGCAAAGGACAGTTCAGTCTATACAACATTTATATTACTACCAATCTGTATATTAAGGTACCCGGTCCAAGAGAATAAATGATGGCTGCAAATCTTCTGAGGTGTCCTAGCACCTTAAACAAGCCAAAAGAGAAATTTCTTAAATATTGAATGCTAAGATGTTCAGAGTAGATTCATATTGATTTTTCACTCGAACATTGCAATCAAATGGTGATGTAAGCCAGTCATCAAAATTAAGGCTTACCAATTTGATGATTGATAACATGCAAGAAAAGTTATTCTTTCCAAAAAAAGAAAAATGGCCATAATAGCTAGGTTATTGATGAAGGGGAAGAAACGAGAATACAATTCAATACAAGAAACAACGTGTCTCTATTGGTATGTTAAATTTCAGATGAATTTTAAAACTAAGAGGTTCTACATAAACTCACAAATAATAGATTTTCTGATATTGACATGGAGAGGATGGTTGCATTTTTCAATTTACTTTTTTTTTTAACTCCATTAACAATTATCCCAGTAACAGGATAAAAGGATAGAACGAATATCAACCGAGGAGATCAAATAAATGCCAAAAGGTGACAACAACAATAGAGTGGTCAATTGATCTGAGCAGCTTCAGTTTGGCTTCAGCTCAGCTCAAGAATAAGCTCAATCAGGTTCAGCTCAAAGTTAATTGACCTGAGCTTAAACTTGATTCTCAGGCTTGATCAGGCCCAGCTAAAGTAAGGCTCAAAACTGGGTGATACTAAATGCTTCATTGACTGATACCACATAAAAACTTTAAGTGATGGCTCGGTTAGTATTATATTTTGGGGAGTAATGATACATTTGATTGCATATTTCACATTTGTTTCCTGAATTCTGATGATTAAGGCGTTGACTGGTGCATTATTTAAATGGTTAGAAACATTTTAAACTTTAATTAAACTTGAGACATGCTTGAATTGATTTTAGCTTGATTCAACATTATCAAGCCAATAGAAATAGGCCCATACTTGGCTTCGCCCAAAACTAGGCTTGAATAGGAATGGGGAAAGAAACCTACTCTTATAAATACCTATCACTGTTGTTATGGGGGCGACTTAACCCAGTGAATGAGTCATGAAAAAAACGGAGAGAAATAAATCAGCACCTTTTATAATAGACAGAAATATATGTGACATTATGCATGGATTTAATTTACATATCTAGCATCATAATACATGTTATTTGACAGAAACCACTAAAACTTGTGCTTAATTGTTGCAAGGGGTATGTTACCCTGACCAAACATTACCAAGTCCAAAAACACAAATGCACAGCCTTTACATTTTTATAGTCATTTCAGTTACTTCTGGATATGGGAATATAAGGCTTATGCCTCATCAATGAAAAATACAGAAACCTTTTACAGCTAACGAAAGAAAATTTGGATGTTGAAAAATAACAGTTGTCAACTAATAGCCTAAAAAATAGGATATACCTGTATTTTGGAAGCACTTGAGCATTCAAATCGCAATCCATGACAAGTCAAAATGTAAAATGAATATCTTTTTTGCTCATCTTCTTGTATGAAGCTTGGCAATGACCCAACTTCAACAACATCAGATAATAGTGTGGAGTCTTGAGGGCTCAAATCTGCACAAAAAAAAATTTAAAAGCACCAGCCAATGAGCTGCGTCTGGAAATAATTAATGCATATATTGTTTTTTTTTCCCTGGAAGACCATGGATATTGTCAATTGCAAGGCTAAAACCACTACACAACACACAGATCCCTACTGTCCTATCTGATTGGAAACTTGCATTTCAGTAACCTAAAGATAACCCCAATCCACCAGAACAATGACAATGCAACAATATTGATTCCTAATACCATCAATCGAAAAACTATTGTCATCACAAGTCTTCAGTTCAAATATTATAGGTTGTGTGCCACATTGTACATTTCCTCATTCAAAATGCTGTGCACACAACATAGAAGCAACATGGTTTCATACCAGAGCTTTCAACTGTTCTCTCCTTGCCAGCAAAATTTTCCAGATAAAAAATGGTTGTAGACAATTTCAGTAATATATGAATCAACTGAACTTCTACAAGGTAACTATATTTTTTTTAGTATGCTTTCTATGCTGATGAGTCATCTGAACTCCTACAAGGTAACTAGTTTTTTAATATGCTTTCTACGCTCAACATCTTTATAGTAGCTCAAGATCTTCAAACATGCCTGTCTTACGTGCATGAGTTGGAGAAGAATTAACATATTTTTGACTAGGAGAAGGATCATACCTGTAGATTTGAGATAATAGAAGATGCATGACCCTTGAAGAACAACAAAGCGTGAAAGCCAATCATCAACTTCTGCATCATCTATAATAGGTGGTTCTCCAGGAAGTTGTGTCCATCTCTATGTAAGTAGGTGGAAGACAAATAAGTAGTACCAGTTTACCACACATCAGAGGAATGCATATGCAGTTACAGAAAATATGAAAGGGATATAAGATAACCAATCTGAGGTTAAGTGGACAGTACAGTTCGAATATAGAGATACCCAGAATGTCGTGCAGACCTCAAAACTTCATCAAGATGTTCCAACCTGGACATAATACAAATGTCAAGAGAATGAGCAGATAAACTTTCAAAAACAGGATATTAGGTTCGAAAGAAGTCATGATGCAGGGAGTAAGGTGATTTAGGCACTACAGTGATTACAAAAAAGATGACGCCTCATAAAAGGAAGTGGCTTGAAGAGCAAAGAGGGAGAGATGGTAGAGATACGGTTCCAGTCAATAATATACAGAAGTGGTAGAAGAGCGATGGTGCTGCAAGGGGATGAGGAATCACAGGCAACATGGGAAGAATCAAGATGACCTGGGATAGCCAGGCCCTAACCCAATACATGGCAAATTAACACTATGGAGGTCCTTGTTAGGGAAGGAAGAGAATGCAAAGTGGAAGGAGAGGATGGATTCAATCAGGTTAAAAGAATAGCCACAAGCAGCAAAGAACCTTCAACTCTTCAAGTTTAGAATCTATATTCAAAACATCTAATTTGAATGTTGAATAATCCCCATAACCAAAAAAAGAAAGAAAGAAAGAAAAAGAGAGGAATCAAGTCATTCAAACATACAATCACGATCTCTTTTCTATGAATGTAGCTTTTCGTAGTTGGTAATTGATGTCATGCATTGTGTAACAGTAGAGTTGTGAATGAAGATAAAATAACAGATGCACACCAATTATATCTATGTTTAAAAGTAAGACTAACACAACACTGAGGCTATGTTACCTGTCCAGTTTAACTACCATAAGATGCTAAAAAACCTAAAGTTAGAGAAAAATTTAGTCTCAGATTTAAATCTCAGAAGTCTTGCATGAATATTTCTAAGAGAACAGCAAACCTGGTCTTTCCATCTCAAAAAATCACTTCCAAAACTGAATTTCAGAAAATTACCATAAGGACCCATACGTGAAGATAAAGATCCAGAATATGCAAAGCAGAATACCCAACAAAGTCACTGAACATAGATTTTTCTCAAATACAAATACAAACACGTAGTATATCTTACTGAGCTTTCAGATGAGCTTCTCTTTCTTCCGCATCTGCAATTTCAGATTGAAGTGATTCTACTTCAGCTTTAGTCAGCACAATCTGTAAAATGAAAACCACCATCTCAATAAGATGACATAAAATAATTAGCAACAAGTAGAAATATATGCATGTATGCATCCGAGCATGCATGTATATATGTAAGCTGTGCACTCAGGTAACCTTATCATCATCATCACTGCCAGATGACCAATGAAGACGTGGTAGAGAAAAAAAGTTCAGCAAAGATGCAGCTCCCATCACTCTTTTTACAGCCGGCGAGTGGCTACAAGATCTGTACTAGAAACAGATGCTATAACATCATTAAAGGTGAATAAATTTAAAATATGCTCATGTTATCCCAGATATAACTTAAACCTCAATGAATGATCAGTCCTTGGATTCCTTGTCTGTAGACAGTCATCAGATGCTTTTCTGGCCTGGAAGTACTCCGGGAAAACCTCTATTTTTCCATAAACATCATCCATTAAGCCAACTCACTTTTGCATAGGGGTGTCTAAATTTGAACGTAAAATCGAGCATCTAAAAGTGTATTGCGTTGCTTACAACTGCAGGAAGAGTATCTAACAGGCACAAATCAGTTTTCACACTTCCCTCTATTTGCAAATATCAATTTATCATATGTAACCAAAAAAATCAAACAATGGTTATTGGGATGACAAATTTAGTCTGTGAACTTTCAAGTGACAATACCGAAGAAAAAAAGGAACTTTAAGATTAACCATTACATTTGAATGCAAAGACACTATTTAATTTTCTGTCAGGTGAGGGACCAATTATTAGTTAAGACAACACAAAAGTACAGTACCAAAAGCAGCATAAACTGTTGATGTTATCAAGACAAGTAATGTCAAATCAACTAGATCAAAAAGTCAACAAGCATTGATGAAATAAATATGTTAAACTAAATTTGTATGTGTAGATACCAGAATTCATGAAGTCAAGGTTGGCCGAACCGGGCCGAACCGGGCCGAATCGGTCTGTACCGAGCCCACCCGGTAGACCGGGAAGGTTTGGCTATTAAAATCGGGACCGGTCCCGAACCGGCCAAAAACGGCTAGAACCAGACTGAACTAGCTAGAACCGGCCCCGAACCGGCCGGTTCCGTTCGAGCTCGGTGCAAACCAGTTCCGGTCATGAATCGGCCGGAACCATTTGGAACTGCCCCCCCCCCCTCTTTGTTTTGTGACAAAAGGTTGTTGGGAACCGGCCTTCCCAACATCCTTGCTCTCTTTCTAAACCTCTCCAGCTCTCCCTCTTTCCACCATGGCAAAAATCACACCGATTCAGCACGATTGAAGAAATAAATAAGGTATGCTTCATCACTCCTATCTCATTTTTTCTATTTCTTTTAGCTCGAAATTTGCAAAATAGGAGAAGATCATGCCAAAATTTTCAATTTTAGCTTGATTTTATGATATGTTGTAGATCTATACATGATCTACACAATGACATAAAAATTTTTAATTTCTAAATTATATATAATTTTTAAAAATTAAAAATGTATTTTTAGATTAAAAAATAAAAATAATAATAATAATAATAATAATAATAATAATTCAAAAAAAATATAAAATTAGAATCTTATTTAGGGGTATGCAAGCTACTCTTCAGAAAAATTTGATATCCATTTATTTAAGTTTTGAGGCGATCATCCACATAGTGGCCTAGGCCTAAATTTAGAAAAAAGTGAAAAATAGGTAACCTTTGATGCATGCCCACAGGTTTAAAAAATATATGTAGCATCCATTATTGGGTTCTACATTCATCTGAGCTGAAATTAATTTTTTCAAATATTTATATTTAAAAATTATTTTTTAATCTAAAAAATGATTAAAAATATATAATTAACACCAAAAATTATGAAAAATAGTAATACTTAATACATATTTCAGAAGTATTTTCTGAAATAAAAATATATTTTTCAGAATTTATGATATTTAAACATATTTTAAAATTTAAAAATTATTAAAAATATATATATGAATAAAAAATATGAAAAAATAGTATTATGCATTAGATAAATCAAATGTATTTTCTGAGGTAAAAAAATATCTTCATCGTTATAAAATTAAGATCCGGGGAGCATCATACGAGTCGAATTTTGTTACTAGTTTATTCGGATGGCCCCTTTACAGCCGTTTTATCAGCCAGAGGGCACCTCTTAGAGCCAGAGCTTCAGCGAGAGATTCGAGAGTGCTTATAACCCAGAGCGTGTTACTTATGGGATGAACATACAAGACTACAACACTGCTTGATTAAAGGGGTGGGCTGATGTGCCTTCTGATTATGAAAATGATCTAGATATCTATGAGAGGCATCGCCACTTGACGAGATTTTAAATATCGGAATGAATGTTGTACTTTAAATATATGTAATTAATTGTATTTTTTATACTTTTCATCTCACTAGTTGATTTTAGGATATTTCATGTTGCTTCTTATAGTATGCAATATCTCACTAATTATTTTATATTTTGTATCACTTTAAAATAACAAGATGCATCATTTAGGTTAAATCGGAATCATAGAAACATCAGAAAAGAAAAAAAAAATCAAATTAAACTTAAAATCATTGAAAAGATTGAAAAAGATTGATTACCAATTAATTAAACTTGAAACACTCAAATTTGATTGATTACCAATTAATTAAAATCATCGAAAAATTTGAACCGGGTCTCGGTACCGTTTCGGCGGACCTTGCATGAAGTTGATTTTTTTTGTCAAATTGCAAATTGCCAAATTGGGATCCAAGAGTGTTCTGATTCAATACCTTCTGAAGCAGTAATGGGCCCATATTTTATGAAAAATTGAAACTAACTTTTATCATATCACTGAAATCAGAAACAAACATTCTGTAGAGATCCTATCTGATTAGACAGAATACTGTATGAAATATCATGACTAAAATGGCCTCAGATTAATATTGACGCATTTTGTTGTCCTTCAATAGCCATGTTGTTGTTATGATCCCTTCGACAACTGATTTCGATGGTTCATCTTGTAGAATAAGCACTGAAAATTCACGTATGCTTATTGCCTGGTGCATTAGAATCCATATACCATGCGGGTGTGTTGAAGTCTTAAGCAGTTCAGCTGGAGTGCGCATGTCATGCCTTCTCCAAAAAGACTACTAAAATTCCTAATTTGGTTTTCATATCCATTATGATAACCTTTATTTGGAGATTCCATCCTGCTGTAAAATTCAATGAAATGAGCATTTAAAATCATGATCATCTAGTTTTTTTAAAGATGGATCAGCTGCCCAACTTTCATTTGATAGCACGAAAGTGAAATGATGCAAACTAGAAGATTATTAGATTTTTCAGAATTTCAATTTAGGCTCTCATCAGTGTTTCTCCAGATATTCATTAGAATGAAAATGATATCAAGATATTGAAAGAGAAATAGATCATCAAGAACTACGTTAAATTATAGTACATAGTTTTCGTTAATTCATTCAAAGTGGAAATCAAGATCTTATCATCTTTAAAATGTCATATTTGAAGATTGCACATGTCAGAAGTTACTAAATTGGTCAAATAATGGACTAAGTCACTTCCAGAGTCACTAGGAGTAGATATCTTTGCTTTAGAATGGCTTAGTAGCCCTCGTATATTGGCTCTATATTAGCCCCCCTCTTCTTTCTTTGTCTCAGTCTGCTTCAATCCTTTATGTCTTTCCTCATCTCTCCTCCACTGTTTCTATTTAAAGGCAAAACATGTTTTCTTCTCTATGTTCGCCATAACTGATTGGCACAAATCAAATGCATCTGGAGGAATCAATAAGGTTCAAGGATGCCTTTTCCTTTCCTAAACATAAAATAATTACATCTTATTGCCTTTTTTCTTTTTGGTGCCACGCTGTCTTAATACCGCCATAAATTCTGATTGTTTATCAAGAAGTAGCTCGGTATAAAGATCGCAAATGCAAATCTGGTTGCACCAATCGAAGAAAAAGAAATTAAATATCTTTTCTCTTAACAGAAAGCAATACTATAAGAATATTTACTCATAGATTACCAGGATCACTCCTAACATTTATCAACCATCCTAGCAAAACAATCAATAACATAAATCCTTGCAGTTCCGATTTCCGAAAACTCCCAAGACCAGCAACATCGAGCCACCCCAAATCAAAACCATAAACACCAAAGAGATCAAAATCCCCACCAAACATGCGCAGCTGCTAATACATGCAATTCAGATTCGGTGCCGACACCAAATTCATCGATCGACCTAGAATCCAAACTCGACCCCCGATCCCTAAAGCTAGACAAGCTCATAACAAGAGAATGGAAATATGGAATCCCCGTTGATCTCAACAGAAAGCAACAGCAGAAAAAAAAAACGGAGGGAAAATAAGCATTGACAGTTAATCTACGATAATTTCGATAACAACGAATTATAAACAAATTAAGGAAAGAATTAAGAAGGGAAAGAGCCAAACCTGGGCTAGGGTTTTTCGTTTGCAGGTGCCGTCGGAGTTCTTGGATTCTTCTTCGGTGCTGCTTTTTGAGAAAGGCGTTTCCCAGGGGTCAGTATCGGGTCGGGAAGTCTGGCGGGAAAAAGACGGTTATGCCCCGTCCTGTCCGCCCACTTGGTGAGACGTACACGGCTTTGTCTGTGGGGCGGGGGAATCAGAAGGCGAACGAGATCAGGTGTTCCCCGGCATGCTGGGCTACTGGGAGCGCAATGCGACAGGAACAGATGGCATCATCCTGGGACCACCTTTGGCTAAAATCACATCAAGCGTCTCACAGGGTGCTGCGCATCTTAAAAATGGTTCATTTGCTTTATCCCACCAGAAAAAAAAAAAAAATCTTTGCTGAAATATTTTTTTGAAAAACTAATATCTGAATATAAAACATCTGAAAAAAAAAATTATATTTGAATGAGCACCTACTTTTAAAAAAAATGTAAAATATTTGTTATTTTCTTAAAAAAAAACCTTAGTTTATTCTATTTAAAAGCTTAAAGAGTAATTATATATATATATATATATATATATATATATATATATATATATATATATATATATATATTGTTGGGGGAATAAGGTTTTTCCCCCAAATGACACGAATGCTCCAAAGAAGCCGCACAATCGTCGACCCTGGAAGGCCGAAGTCGGCACCCGAACTCGGAACCTCCGACCTAAGAGAAACCCCAATGCCCGAGGCCTACTTTTGTCAGCCACCTACTACGGCTATACGTCTCCGAGGTCCGGCCAGAGACCGTACTATGACGCCCCTCCGGCATTTATTGCGCATGACCGCTGTGATCCTCCGGCACACTCCACAATAAATATGGATCTCCAGCTTACTCCACAATAAATATGGATCTCCGGCTCACTCCACAATGAATGCGGATCTCCGGCTTACTCCACAATAAATGCGGATCTCCGGCTTACTCCACAATAAATGTGGATCTCCGGCTCACTCAACAATTAATGCACGTGACTCCTGTCATCTACGGACTCCCAGCTCTCCACGGCAAATAAGCCCAGCAGAGTCTAGTCAACTGTGATAAGTCTCTGATCTCGGCCATACCTCCGACACTGATGCAATAAATTCGCCTGGTAGCGTGCTAGTTCGGGTTGTACAACGCCCTCATCGCCGACATCAGTGCAATTATTCGCCTGACCAAGCGCCGACCTGAACGACATGCCGAGCCGTACTACGGCTTCGCCCCGTTACATCGCAGGTAAACCGACCCCCGGTCTATAAAAGGGGGTTGGAAAATCGATACTGAGGACACGCACCGTTTACCTCTACTCTACACGATTTGCCCCCTCCCTGACTTGAGCGTCGGAGGGCCGGCGCCGGGAGACCCGGCCACCGGCTCGTGTGCAGGCACCCAGACGGAGGACGCCGCCCACTGTCGGATCGTCGCCCAGCCGCGGGAATCAGCCGCTCCTTCTCGCCGATCGCCCCAGACGGAGGACGCCGCCCGTCGACGAACCACCGCCCCGCCGTGAGTAACCACCTCCCGCTCCCTCTCCTCGACCGAAGATTGCCCCCGGGTCCAATTTCCAGCAACAGTTGGCGCTAGAGGAAGGGCCCGAGTAGCAGTCATGAAGTTGAGAAGTAAGGGAGCCTCTAACGTCTCCCGGCGTCCCCCGCAAAGTCCTGGACACTCCGTCCAGAATTTCCCAACTCCAGCTGACCCAGGTCCTCAGGTCCAGCTGGAACAGTTCAATGCCCTGGTACAGCAAGTCCAGGCCCTGGCCGCCGCCGTGCAGGGCCTACGGCGCGTGGAAGCTTCATCGGCGCTTCCCCCGCAGGCCCAGGCCCCGCCGGAGTGTCTCCCCAACGGCCCGGTTCTCCCCAGTCAAAATCTGCATGGCTCCTCCAGAGCCAACAACGGAGAACGGGCTACTCCCCGTAGGGAGTTACCGAGAGAAGGTTTCGATCGGAGACCCCAACTTTCCGAGGCGGAGTCAGCCCCGGACCGCCAAGGGCCGGCGCAAACCACAACGACAATCCCACGGGTGGGGGAGCTCGACCGAAAAGTTGAGCATCTGGAGCGCCAGATTGCGGCACTCCACGGCAAGAAGGCAAGACAGGAAGGGGACTTTGAGTTCACTGCCAAGTCCCCCTTCTCCCGCCAGATCGAGGACGAGCCGGTTCCCGTGAGATTCAAAATGCCTCAGGTGGAGCCCTACAGCGGAATCACCGACCCCCTCGACCACTTGGAGAGTTATCGGGCCCTCATGGCCCTACAAGGGTCCTCGGAGGCCATACTCTGCAAAGCCTTTCCAGCGACCCTCCGAGGGACCGCTCGGCTTTGGTTTTCTGGACTGAAGCCGAACACGGTGTCCTCCTTTGAGCAGCTCGGCAGGCAGTTCGCCACCAACTTTGCTGCCAGCCGGCGCCAGCGACGGACATCAGACTCCCTCCTGGACATCAAGCAGAAGGAGGGGGAGTCCCTCAAAGAGTACCTGGACCGCTTTACCGCCGCCACATGGGAGGTCCGCGAGCTAGACCAGTCGATAGCCATGTCGGCTCTGAAAACTGGGGTTCGCTCCTACCGATTCCTCTTCTCCATCGAGAAGAGCTTCCCGGCCGACTTCACCGAAATGCTGGCCCGAGCCCGGAAGTATGCCAAGGCCGAGGAGGCAGTCGCCTCCAGGCGGGGAGCAATCGAGCCCGCCTCTAAGAAGCAGAAGAAGCGCCGCGAGGAGCGCGGCCGACAAAGGAGCCGGTCTCCCCGCAGAGAGAAAAATCTCCCCAGACTGAGGAGTCCGCCCCGTCAGCAGGGGCGACCTCAGCAGAGGACACCTCCTCGTCCGAGGTCTCAACCACGGCCCCGGACGTACCAGGCGAGGTACGAGAACTATACACCCGTCAATGCGCCCCGGGCCGAGATCCTGATGGAAATTGAGGGTCGGGACTTCTTCCGACCCCCGCCTCCTATGCGAGACACGGGATTTCCCCGAAATACCAGGAAGTATTGCCGCTTCCACCGAGACCGTGGGCACGACACGGAGGACTGCTTCCAACTCCGGGACGAGATAGAAGCGCTCATCCGACGGGGAGTACTCAACCGGTTCGTGAGGAATCGACCTGAGGAAAGAAGGCCGGCGGAGAATGTCGCACCAACCGAAAATCCAGGCGACAACAGGTCCATCGCCGGCACCATCAACATGATCGGGCGGGCCTCGGCAGGAACGGCCGCCCAGGGAACACCCCCGAAGCGCCCACGTACTGATGAAGTCATCTCGTTCTCGGACGAGGACTTAGAAGGGGTCGAGACCCCTCACGATGACGCTGTGGTCATCTCCATGATTGTAAATAGGTTTGATGTAAAGCGTGTCCTAGTTGACAATGGAAGTTCAGCCAACATTTTGTACTACCATGCCTACCAAAAAAATGGGGTTGACAGGAAGACATCTCCGGAGAATCAATGCCCCGCTAGTCGGGTTTACCGGAGATGCGGTCTCGGTTGAAGGTGAGGCTAGCTTCCTTGTCACAGTTGGCCTCGCCCCCCGGGAGAGCACTGTGAGGATGGACTTCTTGGTGGTCCGTCTGCCCTCGGTCTACAACGCCATCCTTGGGCGCCCAGGGTTAAACACCCTTCGAGCCGTGGTTTCAACCCGCCATTTACTCATGCGGTTCCTCACCAAGCCCCGGAAAGGCGAGGTCCTTTACTTATATCTGGCCGTCTCCCCAGCCGCAGTGAGCTCAGTTCTCGTCCGGGAAGAGGACAAGCTCCAAAAGCCGGTCTATTACACCAGCCGGGTTCTCAGGGATGCCGAGACCCGATATTCTAAACTTGAGAAGACCATCTTCGCTCTCATCATCTCGGCTCGGAGACTCAGGCCTTACTTCCAAGCCCACACGATAGTTATATTGACTGACCAGCCCATGAAACAAATATTGCAGAGGTCGGATCGTGCGGGGAGGATCGCCAAATGGGCGGTCGAGCTCGGGAAATTCGACCTCGAATATCGGCCCAGGCCGGCTATCAAAGCTCAGATACTCGCCGACTTCATCGTGGAGTGCACCCTTCCGGACGACCCCGACCTGCCATCTGGACCCGCGGAGGAGGCCCCGAGGCAGCCATGGGTCCTGCACTCGGACGGGTCTTCGACCTCGGGGGGTAACGGGGCCGGACTTATCCTCACTAGTCCAGACGGAGTGGTGGCTGAGCAAGCCCTGCGCCTCGAGTTCCCGGCCTCGAACAATGAGGCCGAGTATGAGGCCCTGATCGCCGGGCTCAAACTGGCGAAAGAACTAAACGTGGGAGACTTGACGGCATTCAGCGACTCCCAGCTGGTGGTGAACCAGATCCAAGGAGATTTTGAAGCTAAAGAGCCATCCATGCAAAAGTATCTCCAAAAGGTGCGGGAACTCATATCTGCCCTGAATTCTTTCAACATTCAGTACATTCCTAGAACGGAAAACCTCAGGGCAGACCAGCTATCCAAGCTGGCAAGCTCCCGCATGAGCGAGCTTCCTAAGGGAACCGCGCTCGAGTATCTTCAGACCCCCAGCACGGAGGAACCCGAGCCTACCATGTGCATCGGCTCCGAGCCAAGCTGGATCGACGGGCTCGTCTGCTACCTTCAGGACGGAACCCTACCTCATGACGAGATGGAGGCTCGCCGAATCAAGCGCCAGGCCCCCCGATATGTCCTATACGAGAACAGGCTCTATCGACGATCATTTACTTCCCCCCTTCTCAGATGCCTCCGCCCCTCCGAGGCGGACTATGCTCTCCGAGAGGTCCATGAAGGGATCTGCGGAAATCACCTGGGGGGCCGGGCCTTGGCCCATAAGATCCTGCGGCAGGGATATTACTGGCCCACACTCCAAAAAGACGCAACAGATTTCGTCCGCAAGTGCGATCGGTGCCAGCGAAACGCCAATATCCAGCGCCGACCTTCAGCTCTGCTGACCTCCATCATCGCCCCCTGGCCGTTTGCCCAATGGGGGATCGACATCCTGGGGCCCTTTCCCCTCGCCACCGGACAGAGAAAGTTCCTGGTCGTCTCCATCGACTATTTCACCAAATGGGTCGAGGCCGAACCTGTCGCCCGGATCACCGAGCAAAGGATGCGGGATTTCGTATGGAAGTCTATAATCTGCCGATTCGGACTACCCCGTATCCTTATATCTGATAATGGTCGACAATTTGACAATATTCATTTCAGGGAGTTTTGCTCTGAACTCGGCATTGATCATCGCTTCACCTCGGTTGCCCATCCCCAGACAAACGGGGAAACCGAGGTAACTAACCGAACTATTTTGCAGGGACTTAAAGCTAGGCTTGATCGGTCCAAAGGACAGTGGGTCGAGGACTTGTACAATATCCTTTGGGCGTACCGGACCACGTTCCGACTACCCACGGGAGAGACCCCCTTCAACCTAGCATACGGCACTGAGGCCGTCATCCCGCTGGAGATCGGCCTGCCTTCTCCCAGAATGGAGCATTACGACCCCGACACCAATTCTTCCCAGCTAAGGAGCAACTTGGACCTTGTCGAAGAAACGAGAGAGGTCGCCCGGGTTCGCATGGCGAGATACCAACAGCGAACGGCCCAATACTACAACTCCAGAGTCAAGCCCAAGCTCTTCAAAGTAGGGGACCTCGTCCTCAGGAGAGTCGAGGCTTCTCAACCGACCGAGCAAGGAAAGCTCGCCCCAAATTGGGAAGGGCCGTATCAAATCGCCCGGGTACAACGACCAGGGGTGTACAAATTGAAGTCCCTGGAGGGGACTCTGATCCCACGAAGCTGGAACTCCGAGAATCTACGGATGTATTACCAATGAAACCCTAAGGGGTTCAAAACAATCAGGACAATGGACTCAGCTCCTTTTTCTGCAAAAATTTCTCTCACCTTGATAACTGTAATCCTCTTTTAATATTGGGTCGTCTGTGATCCTCAGATTCCCCGGCCAAAATCGGGATGCCTCGAGGCTCGACCGTAGAGTCCCAAACTCCCTCGACCTCGGGAAGAATCGCAAGACGACGAAACGTGGAATGGAGCAGGATTCCTCGACTAAGGCCGAGATGCCCCGAGTGTCGACAGTGCGTGCCCAGACCCCTCGACACTTCGGGAAGACGGGGTAGTACCTTCGCGGCCCCCCGTGGCGCTCATCACCAACAACGGGGTAGTACCTTCGCGGCCCCCCGTAGCGCCTCCTCAACTAAGGTCGGGATGCCCCGAGGGTCGACCGTAGAGAACCAGACTCCCTTGACCTCGGGAAGGCGCCGTGAGGGGTGGAAAGGGTGGCTCCACCTGGGGCGCCACGAAGTGGATCCCCAGGAGCGGTCGACGATCCCCGATCCCCGAAGCGAGCGATCCCTCGACTAAGGTCGAGATGCCCCGAGTGTCGACAGCGCGTACCCAGACCCCTCGACACTTCGGGAAGACGGGGAAGTACCTTCGCGGCCTCCCGTGGCGCTCATCACCAACAACGGGGTAGTACCTTCGCGGCCCCCCGTAGCGCCTCCTCGACTAAGGTCGGGATGCCCCGAAGGTCGACCGTAGAGAACCAGACTCCCTCGACCTCGGGAAGCGTCGCAGGTCGACAGTGCGTACCCAGACCCCTCGACCTGACGAACGATTCCTCGACCAAGGTCGGGATGCCCCGAGGGTCGACCGTAGAGAACCAGACTCCCTTGACCTCGGGAAGGCGCCGTGAGGGGTGGAAAGGGTGGCTCCACCTGGGGCGCCACGAAGTGGACCCCCAGGAGCGGTCGACGATCCCCGATCCCCGAAGCGAGCGATCCCTCGACTAAGGTCGAGATGCCCCGAGTGTCGACAGTGCGTGCCCAGACCCCTCGACACTTCGGGAAGACGGGGTAGTACCTTCGCGGCCCCCCGTGGCGCTCATCACCAACAACGGGGTAGTACCTTCGCGGTCCCCCGTAGCGCCCCCTCGACTAAGGTCGGGATACCCCGAGGATCGATCGTAGAGAACCAGACTCCCTCGACCTCGGGAAGCATCGCAGGTCGGTAGAGCGTGCCCAGACCCGCCGACCTGACGTATGATCCCTCGACTGAGGTCGGGATGCCCCGAGGGTCGACCGTAGAGAATCAGACTCCCTCGACTTCGGGAGGTACCACAGGTCAGCAAAGCGTCCGCGGACCCGCCGACCTGACACAAGACCCCTCGGCCAAGGTTGAGGTGCCCCGAGGTCCGACCACAGGGTCTCAAACTCCCTCGACCTCGCAAAGAGCTACAAATCAATAAAGCCTCCCCAAGCCCTCTCAACCTCGGCGGGTGCTGTCGGGTCCGTGAGAAGCCCGAGCCCCCTTAAAGTCAAAAATGACTCCGCAGGTCGACGAGGAAGGGAAGCAGCCTACTCCACCATGCGAAGCATAACTCTGAGAATGAAAGAGGTACATTCAACTGGACGCCCTCCTTGTCAAATTTTATTTACATATTGCTGAACGGAATCTTAATGTTGAAGCCTTATCTCGCCCCAAAGTCGGGCCTCTCTAACGGGTCGGCTTAGGATCGACCTCCTAATTACATTATGCATGCACCGTTCGTCAAGTCTCCGAAACTGGTACAGAGGATTTCATAAATTAGTGCCCGACTTGGCTCTTCGACGTAAACTCCTACGTCCGGCTAAAAAGTGGTCCCGGCCACGAATGCGCCAGCCAAACACGGGTACCAAGGCAATCTCTGGAAACCCCAGCCTTGCTCACCGAAGCCTCGGCAGAGTCCGAGAACAATAACTACGAAAACCTTCGGTAATAACCTGCCTATTGGCCCGCGCTCCCTCTGAGGAGTTTGGAGTTAAGTTCGGAGACCCGACTAAACTCCCCGATTAGCGGCACATACAGACCTAGTCCGGTCTTAGTTAAAGGGCTAAGGCCCGACCTCGACACCTTGGGACTTCCCTAAAGGCTAAACGCGATGACCTCCACGTCTCCCAAATCCGAGCTATAGGACTTAGGGAAATTTTCTAAAAAACTCAAGACTCGGAGCTCCTCTTCGTCGGGATGACTGGAACCCGAGAAGGCTAAGACGTAGCCCGGGAAGAAGGGCAACTTCGTTAAGCAGCCCGGAAATTAAAATGCAAAGCTAGGCCATCGAGGCTGTTCGCTAAGGCCCTGGCCTCGGTCACGACAACAGAGGGAAAGATGAACACGGAATGGCAAAAATACTTTTTCATTAACAAAGGGCCGGAAGGCCAATTACAAAATTGGAAGTCGGCCGCTCAAGGGCCGACCTCGGATACAATGAAAAAGAAAGAAAAATACGCTAAGTCCTAAGCGGCGGGAGCCACATCCGGGGGGTCGTCCGGCACATTGATGACCTCAAGACCTTCCTCCGGAACAGGCTCGGGGTCGGGAGCAGGAGCTTCGGGCACCACCTCCGGGACAGCGTCCGTCTCGGCCGCCAGAGCCACCTCCATGACACCGTCCGCCTCGGCTACCCTCGTCGAAGGCTCGGCGGGGTCTTGCTCATATATTCCCGCCTCGGATGTCAGGATGGTGGGAAGGGCTCGCACGTCGGACCCCCAGCCCCGGTCCTCCCTCGGACGGACCGTCGAGAAGTCATACTGAGGGCAGTACAGGCGCACCTGCTCTCGGAAGTTCTCGAAGCCTCGAAGGAAACCGTCGACCGTCTCCTCCTCCAACATGTCGCGGAACTCTTGCGACTCTTTGAAGAGCTCCACGGCGTGCTCGGCTCGTTCGAGAGCCCTCCTCTCCCGGGCCTCAAGTTGCTCGATTCGGAGGCGAAGGGCCCTCTCCTCATACTCGAGGGCCGCGACCCTGGCCTGGACCTCCCCCAAGTGCGCCTCCGTGCCGCGCATGGTTGCCTTGGTCATGGCGTGAGCCGCCTTCTCCTCCTCAAGCGCCCCCACCACGGCAAGGCGCTCGGCCTCGGTGGCCACCCACCGAGCCTCGGCCGCGGCCGATACCGCTTCTAGCTCGGCGATTCTTTTCTTGGCCGGCTCCAGCTGCTGGCCGAGCTGCCGAACTTCTTCTCGATACCCGTGGGCGAGGAACGCCATGGTGTCGAGCTCGAGAATATGCTGAAAAAAAAAAAAAAAGAGAAAAAGAAAAAAAAAGAAGAAGCGAGGGTATTGTGAGTTGAAAGGCACGTATGCACGCTAATAACTCAGGAAAATTAAGAAGGGAACTTACCCGGGCGGTGCTGCAGTAAGCACTGCCGGCGACCTCCTCCAGCGAAATCCCCCGGAACGCGGCCCAGTCCGCTGGGAGCACTGCACGCCGCAACATGGAGCGTGCGACCTCGGCGTCCTGAAGGGCCGAGCTCCCCTCAGGAACGGAAGAGTCTGGCTCAACCGACTCTTCTCGGAAAGCTCGGGAAGAGCTCGGCACGATCGGACCCGAGGTCCCGGAGCCGCTCGCCTCGGGGCCTCGGGCAGGCCCGGGTCCTGGCTGCTGCGGTCGGGCCACGAATGATTCCCCCCGCTGGGCAAGGGGGGCAGGGCAAGGAGGGGCCGATGGGCTCGCACCACTGACCACCCGCTCCCGCCTCGGGTCGGCCGCAGGGGCCCCCGCCTCGGGGCCACTCATCCCGGCCGACGAGGAAGCGCCGTCCGTCCTCGCCCTCCTCCGAGGCTGGGGATTAGCCCCCCCGGCCTCGGCCTCCCGCCTCCTCAGGCGGGAAAAAAACGACGTGTTGCTGGTCGGCATGCGGGGAATATCTGAAATCAAAAATTTTGTTAAGTGTCAGGCCAGTGGCAGTAAAAGCGAAAGACAAAGAATGAAAATAACGTAGCCGCCCTTACCCTCGGGGCGCGCCGAGCTCAGACCCACGCTCGCCAGGGCGCCCTCCCGCAGGAGCTCGGACAGGTCGTTGCCCCTCCCGAGGGCTCGCACGGAGTCTAGGATCCTCAGCTCCCTCCCCGTGGGCTCGGAGAGTCTGTTGAGGGCCTTCAGCCGTGGGTGTCCCCACCTCGGCTCAAACCCCCAAGGCGCCGCGGACGCCAGGAAGAAAAACTTCACCTTCCACTCGTGGATCGAGGAAGGGGCGCCCCGGAAGAGTGACATACCGCCCCGAAAGGCGAAATATAGCCACCCTGCGTCCGCCGGGTTCTTCTTTAACAGAAAACACCGGCGGAAAAGGCCTACCGTGATCGGGATCCCGTGCCCGAGGCACAGGGACAAAAACCCGATTATGGTCCTCCATGAGTTCGGAGCCAACTGTGCCGGGACGAGCTGGTACTCGGCCAGCAAGCTGCTCACGAACTCATGGGTGGGAAAACGCAGGCCCGCCCAGAGTGTCTCGCGGTAAACCGCGATCCGACCTGGGGGCGGCTGCGTCACCCTGTCCCCCGGCCCTGCGGTTTCAAGATGAAACCCGGGCTGGAAGAAGAAACGGGAGCGGATTGTCTCCAGTTCCTCCTCTGACATATTCGACCCAACTTCTTCGGGACCGAGACTCATTCTCACAGAAGAATGGAGTAAAAATTAAGAGCAGAAAATGGAAGTTGGCAAGGAGAAGAAAAGAGGAAACTCTAGAGAAAACAGGAAGAAAACCTACTGGACATTGCCAGAAATTGCTCCGAGCACCGCCGGCAAAATTCGGTTGAGGGAGAAAACAAGGGAAAAAAGACGACGAAAATGAGGGGAAGCCAAACAAGACCTTTAGGGCAGACTCGTGGGGTTTATATAGACCCCCCTGACGGCCCAGATCGATGGGGTCGGTTCCCATCCCCCGATCGGGCTGCGCCACGTGGCGACCTCTGAGGCCGAGGCACTGCATCCACTCCGGATCAATAAATCGAATACGAAATCAAAGTGTTGTCCCATCGGATCTCGGGACCTCATTATGGGTCCACAGAACCCCATCGCCTCGAAGAATGAGCGGACGGCACCCCCGCTCCCCTCGTTTAATAAAATCTGGGACACGTGGAGCCCCGGTGTGGCCTCCACTCCTCCGAAATTATGACCCGGTAACACGAAATCGGAAGCGTCCGACCCCTGGTCATGCCGCGTGTCCGTTTTGAAACCCAAAATGGCACGCTCATTGATGAGCGGGAATTCTCGATTGTGGGGCCGAGGCGCCACCCCGTCGAACCCGAGGACCCTCATCCTGGGTCCGCCTCACAAACCAACCTCGGTAATCCAAGAGACACCGCCCCCGCTATAGTCGCCTTGAAAGACGTAGGGATATGGACCCCATCATTAATTCGCCGAACAAAGTAACCTCGAAACGCCCAAGGGCGCAGGTCCTACCACGAAAATTCCAAGAAACATGAGGGTGCGGACGAAGTTCGCCCCCCAACTTTAACGATGGACTTTACTTCCTACGTCCGAGCCCACAAGCCGCTCGAACTCGGAAGTCGGGGGGTAGTGTTGGGGGAATAAGGTTTTTCCCCCAAATGACACGAATGCCCCAAAGAAGCCGCACAATCGTCGACCCTGGAAGGCCGAAGTCGGCACCCGAACTCGGAACCTCCGACCTAAGAGAAACCCCAATGCCCGAGGCCTACTTTTGTCAGCCACCTACTACGGCTATACGTCTCCGAGGTCCGGCCAGAGACCGTACTATGACGCCCCTCCGGCATTTATTGCGCATGACCGCTGTGATCCTCCGGCACACTCCACAATAAATATGGATCTCCAGCTTACTCCACAATAAATATGGATCTCCGGCTCACTCCACAATGAATGCGGATCTCCGGCTTACTCCACAATAAATGCGGATCTCCGGCTTACTCCACAATAAATGTGGATCTCCGGCTCACTCAACAATTAATGCACGTGACTCCTGTCATCTACGGACTCCCAGCTCTCCACGGCAAATAAGCCCAGCAGAGTCTAGTCAACTGTGATAAGTCTCTGATCTCGGCCATACCTCCGACACTGATGCAATAAATTCGCCTGGTAGCGTGCTAGTTCGGGTTGTACAACGCCCTCATCGCCGACATCAGTGCAATTATTCGCCTGACCAAGCGCCGACCTGAACGACATGCCGAGCCGTACTACGGCTTCGCCCCGTTACATCGCAGGTAAACCGACCCCCGGTCTATAAAAGGGGGTTGGAAAATCGATACTGAGGACACGCACCGTTTACCTCTACTCTACACGATTTGCCCCCTCCCTGACTTGAGCGTCGGAGGGCCGGCGCCGGGAGACCCGGCCACCGGCTCGTGTGCAGGCACCCAGACGGAGGACGCCGCCCACTGTCGGATCGTCGCCCAGCCGCGGGAATCAGCCGCTCCTTCTCGCCGATCGCCCCAGACGGAGGACGCCGCCCGTCGACGAACCACCGCCCCGCCGTGAGTAACCACCTCCCGCTCCCTCTCCTCGACCGAAGATTGCCCCCGGGTCCAATTTCCAGCAACATATATATATATATATATATATATATATATATATATATATATATATATATATATATATATATATATATATATATATATATATATATATATATATCTCTTAATTTTCAGCCATGGAAATTAGGTTTTTCGATGTCCCATATGAGTTTTTCTTTTTTATAAAATATGATATTCTTATTTTCATGAAAAATCTACTTTTCTATCTTTTTTTTTTTTGAAAACTCCAACTAAATATAAGGCATTTCTTTATTTTCATATTGATTACACTTTTTTCCTCCTCTTCCTACCAACCAAATGAGTACTAAGCTTTCTACAAAAAATAAAATAAAGGTGCTTAGTTCACTTCTACTTATGTGGGCACTTACCTATCACTGATCTGTCGGGCAAAGTTTTGTCCTTCATTTCTTCATATCGATGGTTGTTTAGTTTTCTTAGTCCTCGATCCATGTAGATAACAAGTTATAATTTCTAACTTCTCAATTTCCGTAGTCACCGTTAGATTTCTTTCACAGAGATTTAAATAATACTAAAATAATACAAAAAAAATTAAAACATTGATTGAATTCATAAATGATTTGTTGGTTATAGCAAAACTCATCAAAATTGATAATATAGTATACTAAACAAATCTTAAATAATTTTATAAAAAAACATATTAGCATCTAATCCACGCTTAAGTCTTTTTATAATTCATCTTATATGGAAAATATCTAATTAATAGTAGCCACATGTATGGATACGTGCATTATGACAAGTTATGTATAAAATAGGTATTGAAAGATATATAAAAGAAAAAAAAGATATCTACGCCCGGCCGAGCAGACCCCCTCCGAGCAGGGGCCGACCGAGCAGACCCCCTCCGACCCGGAAGCAGCCGAACGCTTCCACCAACCCGGAGACGTCCGACTTACGCGCTGAGGTCACATTCCCCCTCTGCGGCGCGACCGAAAGACCACACTTTGTCCTCGTCAACAATTAATGTGTGTGGCCTCTGCAGGCACTCAGCTCACTCAACAATTAAAGCGTATGGCTTCGGTTGCCTACGGACATCAAGCCTCTTACAGCAAGCCCGCTTGGCTACGAATGATAGCATGACTCCACAAGAGCTTGAGAGCTTTGGCCTAATCTCCTGTAGTAACAGCATTGACTCACACGATCGAGTATTAATTTCTACCGCATGCCCAATTGTACGAAAGGCTGTTTGCCCCATCACATCACAGGTAACCCAACCCCCTCTATAAAAGGGGAATTTCTCCATTTTGAGGGGGGAAGAAAAATCCTAACTACTACCTCCGTTCATACACTTGCCCTAATTGACTTGAGCGTCGGAGGGCCGGCGCCGGACAGCTCGGCCACCGGCTTTTTGCAGGTCCCCCGGAGGACGCCGCACATCGCTGGATCACCGCCGTTCGCCAAGCCCTCCCGGAGCTCCTCCTCCTCAGCCGACGGCCGCCCCCGAGTCCAATTTCCAGCAACACAAATCTCTCGTCGCAGGGAAAATTTGTACGTTTAGCCGTCGTATCTTTCCAACAAGACTTAGCGGGAGGGGCGGATAGGGGAGAAATCCCCTCTTCCTTACGACATCGTCGGTTGGCGGAGAGTGCATTACTTTTTAGGCTGTACATATATACCGAAAAGCGAACAAAACGGCAGACTAGATTGCCACCTACGCCGCCCAACATTCTAGAGAGAACCTTTGGACACAACAAGAGACTCCTCCTTCATTTTTAGGCTATTTTTTCACTTATGATTCTGTTGGCTGCACCTATTTTAGAGTTGGATGATCGGCCATTATAGCAAAAAAAAAAAAGAAAAAAAAAGAAAAAAAAGGGCTTCTACTCTTTTTAGCTACATAAACAACTTGTGCTGCCCTGAAAACAATAATACTTCTACACCTTGCGGCATTTCTTTGGAGTGTCGTCGATAACGTTGTTGTAACTCAAATGCGGCGGCACACGCGCACATATCATATTTATTTTTAGATAAAAAATAAAATTTATGCAAATAAAATAATAAATACTAGAAGAAAGTCTCAAAATTTATGATTAAATTGAGGAATAAGAAGAGGTGGTGGGAAGAAATGCCCACGATGGGAAAGTAGTAGAGAGGCACCATAAAATACGAAGAAGGAAAAAATGCAGATGATTAGGTAGGTACGTGTTGCTGGAAATTGGACCCGGGGGCGACCGTCGGCTGGAAGGGGGAGGCTCCGCTGCCTGAGTGGCGGACGGCGGCTTGTCGGCGAGCTGCGTCTTCCCAGAGGCCTGCAAGAAGCCGGTGGCCGGGCAGTCCGGCACCGGCCCTCCGATGCTTAAGTCAGCAAGAAGTCTATATGAGGAAGGAGGGGGGAGCGAGAGAGAGATTAGAGCCAGAGGGAGAGAGCCTTGTCCCTGTGACTTTCGCCGAGCGTCTCCGTGGCGGTATGACTTGGGTTTTTCCCCCAACACGGCGTATTAGACATTTAGGGCTCATTCCAAAATAAATTTGTCCATAATGGGTTTCTCGGGTCCATTTTTTTCTCGAAGAGACCCGATCGATCGCAAATTAAAACTCCGTTAGGGCTGAGAGTTCTCCACTTCTCCTGGCTTCTCATCTCTCCGCCTCCACCGCCACTCTAAAGTCCAATCCGGCAATCTCTGAAGCCTGTCCCTTGTTGCAAGTCACCAGTCCTCGGTCCAATCAAGGAGGAGGTGACCCCTCTATCATTGGCTGACTGTAGTTCCATTCAGAACCTGACATACCGTGATCTTTCTCCTCGGTCTCTTTCATCTTTGGTTTTCTTTGATTTTTCTGTTGCTCCACCTTAATGTCTAATACCCGACTAGCCTAGCTACCCTCCGGTTGAGCCACTCGCTGATGGGACCAAAGCCCACCTCTACCGCTAGCCCCACCCGCTACCAAAGCCTCCTCGAGCGGCATCGGTGGCAACATCACCTTGTTCTCGTCGCTGCCATTGCTCCACCTTCATCCCAATGTCACTCTAGTACTTGAGTCAGAGCTGGGCCAGTCGATTCTCGAAGGTGGGGTCAGCGTGGCTGATGCTGGAGGTTCAGCAAGGGCAGAGGAGGAGGAGGAGTACTTAAGCTTGGGATCAAACTTAAGAACAACAAATGGTTAATTTTGTTTTTGCTCTCTATATGAAACTTTAATGTTAGATTATACTTGAATGGTACTGAAGGTTCAACCGAGGCAGAGGAGGAGTACCTGAGCTTGGGATCAAGCTTATGCATAACAAATGGTTAACCATATGATTAAATTCATTTTTTTTTTGTTTTTGCCCTCTATATGAAACTTTAATGTTAGATTATACTTGAATGGTACTGGAGGTTCAGCCGAGGCAGAGGAGGAGGAGTACTTGAGCTTGGGATCAAACTTAAGCATGACAAATGGTTAACCATATGATTAAATTCTTTTTTTTTTCGTTTTTGCCCTTCATATGAAACTTTAATGTTAGATTATACTTGAATGGTACTGGAGGTTCAGCCGAGGCAGAGGAGTCGTCCTTGAGCTTGGGATCAAACTTAAGCATAACAAATGGCTAACCATATGATTAAATTCATTTTTTTTAAATTCTGCCCTTTACATGAAACTTTAATGTTAGATTATACTTGAATGGAAACATTTGAGCGACTCTTGTGAAACAGGAAGCTTTAATCAAGTTCAGACCGGTCAGTTTTTGGCCCAAATGGATAACTTGGGCTGATCCAATCAAGCTCGGATCTGTATTTTATAAAAATTTTGGAAGAGATTGGTAGGAGACGGAGCCTGGTCCAGGCCCTTACTTGTCAGGTCGGGGACCCGCCACCAGAAAGGAAAAAGATTGCAGGGGTTGCAACTCCGAATTAAAACTACTCAAGTTATTTATCTTTGTTGACCCAGCATTCAGACTAGCCTATCCTCACAATCCGAGGGATGCGGATAAATTATTCCAGATAAATGTCAACAAACTTGTCCGACACTGTAACTTGTCGCTGGCTTGACTTGCATGCGAGGTTGGACGCGTTGGAAAAGTCCAAAACCAGGCAGCTGATTCTCAGTCAAACAGATAAGCCCAATCCCATTGAAGAAGCGAAGAAGAACAGACGAAGTCCCCGTTTAGGGCTCGGAGTGCTTTACCCACTCCCCTACTTGAGGTCCCAGAAGACTCCTTGAAGGGAGGAAAAAAAAGAGAGGGAGAAAATAAATCCAAACCCGTGCAAAGTTTACCTACAGGCATCACATGCATTAAAGAAGCCACACTGTTTTAATTGCATTCGATGAATTTCTTCTCATTAAAATGGGAACGGAAGATCTGTACAATAACTCGAGGATTGAAAGGGCTAAACGGCTCCTTCATCCACTTGAGAGAACAACCAAGAAGATTAAAGAAGACAAAAAACAACAACAACAAAAAAAAAAAAGCCAAAGATTTAAGGGAAGAAAAATAGGCAAGAAACAGCAAGATGCCAAACTTAGAGCATCTTGGGAGGAGAACCTTCAAAACAAAAGCATAGCAAAATGCTCCACCGACCGATCTTCGCTTCCTCTTTTTACCCTTAATTTTCTCTCTTCGGCCTTGGCTTCGGATTCTTATTTTTCTTATTCATCTCCATCACTACTCCGAATCACTATCCATGCTCTCCATTCCCTTCAACCCTCTCCGCTTCTGCAATCAAAACCAGCAAAAATTTATTGCGGCCACCCACAATATTCCAAAATAAAATAACAATAACGAAATAATAATGATAATTATAATAATAACAAAACATCTCTGGGGGGGAACCGTGTTTGGGCCCCAGAGGGAAGGGGAAAACCAAAAGGCCGAAGGGGAAAGAAAAGGGGAGGAACCCTTTATTAATTGAGACCATCGATGAGGACACCACTCACCAAACAACAAGGCCCCACGTGACAGGGAAAGCCAACCAATTATCTCCCCACAACCCTTTTATTCAAAATTATTTTAATCATTTTATTTGTCCTCCGGCCTTACAAAAAAAAAAACAAAGGAAAAGCAAAAGAAATAAAGCGTGGTAAGGGGCCAATCGATCGGACGGCTGCAATAATAGCACAGAGTTGCGGAGCATCCAGGAAAGCTCCAAAAGGCCCTCTTATTACTCGTTAGGTCACAGGACGGTTATAGTGCTAGACACCAGAAGTCCATGTACCTTATAGTTCAGTAGTATTATTATTAAAGTAGAAGCAGTGTAAATAATAATAAATCAGGACCAGAAGATTCAAGCAAAGAAGGTTAAAAAAAAAAAAATCATAATAATAATTAATACCTTCTTCACGCATTTCTTCTCCCTGACTTCATATCGGCCTCTCGTCAAGTCCGAAAGCCACATCCCTGGAAAACAATACTGCACCCACGCCAGAAACATATAACAAATTAGAGAAGACCATAGAGATAAAATAAATATAAATAAGTAACAAAATGCGAAGATAAATTTGGTGTAGATTCCAATTACAAGAAATAGAACAAAGAGGTAACGGAATGGATGGAAACCTGGAGGGCTTTATCGATGTTCTTGGCCCGTTTCTTGGGGCGCTGGGGGAGCTTGGTGCCCTTCATGGCCAAAAAATCGTCCTCTTTCTCCTTTCTCGAGAGGGAGATGTAGATCCTGGGCCACTCGAAGTGCTCCAGGTTCAACTTCTCCACCGTGGGGGCGGCCGCGTTGCTGCCGCCTGTCTCCTGGTCGGACGGCGGCTTCGAGCCCGCCGGGTTGGCGTCCGTGGCGGTGCCGTTGGGGGCCGTCCTGTGGGCCTTCTCCGGCGGGGAAGGCGGGGATCGCTTGTCGGATCGCGACAGGCCGCCCGATCGATCTTCGACGCCCCTGATCATGGCGAGAAAAGAGGAGGGGAATTTTTTTTTTAGAGGTCCGAAAGGAAAGCAGGTGAGAAATGAACGGCAAGAGGGAACGGCCACGATGACACTCAAAAGAAATGGGACGTGGTAATATTTATAGCCCACAGGAGCTCTCCTTGTCACTGTGCCGAGCCGACGCGATACAAACGGGGTAGGGGATGAGCTCTCCTCCGCTCATAGCGAACACCTTCCCAACAAATTAAGCTACTAAACTCTCAAAAAAGAAATTTCCAAAAATAAAAGAAAAAAAATTCTGAGTGAAGAAAAGCTAGGGTTTGCTGAGCCCAAATTATTTCTTCCAGAGAGCGGAGGAAGATTACACCGTAGAGATAAGATCAAAATTACCACTCAGGTTAAGATCCAGTGAACTGAAAAAAAAAAATAAAAAAAAAAAAGAAGGATGGCGTAGGGGCAACAAGGTACTTTTGGCTATCATATAGGTGGGATTCTGGCTTTCTATCACATGGAAACGATGGGGATAAGACCCAAAGGAGAGAAGGAACATCGCTGTACCCAACGAACGAACGAACAAAAAGTATTTAAAAAATACAAAACCCTCACCTGTCTAATCAAGATCTGTAGCTAAGACAGCCGAAGTTAAAAATTAGGCAGTTTCTATGAGAACTTTTACCACTTACCATCGGAGATAAAAACCCACAGGAAATAAGCCGAAACCACACGTACAAAAAACCAAAGCATGATATCAAACACGCCCACTTTTTCGCTCTCCACCTCAAAGGTGGAAGCACGCACAAGTAATAAAAGACTAAAAACCCAAAAGTTCTTGCCTCAGCTACGTTTAGTAAGTGGAATGTTATCCTACGAAATATCCAAAAAAAAATCGCGAGAAGGTATTGTTAAATAAATCCACTTATTCTATCACAAATAAAAAAAAATTCTCTTAATAACACTTTTCTCTATCTATCGTTAGATACATTAAAAATAAGAAGGTAATTTTATTTTTATAATAAACCTTAGATATCATAAAACTAATTCTTCTACTTATCTTTTCAAACCAAAAATTAAAAAAAATATATCTACAAATAGACTATCCCATGCAGAGGGATATTCTCCAAAAGTTATGTCCGAATAACGCAGCTTGCATTTACTCCATATAGGGTTTTCGCGACAACTAAACCCAGAAGAATTAGAAAAAAAAAATAAAAGAAAATCCACGACTTAAAAATGAAAATCCGCTAAATTAAAGCCAAAGAGAGAAACGAACGAATTCTTCTTGGCTCCAGGCAGCCAACAAAAAGGCAGCATCCGCTCTTTCCCCTCTTAATCACAGATTACCGTAGAAAAAAAAACAGAGAAGAAGGTATCAAATACGTTTTTTTTGTGTAAAAAACGAAGACAGAGGAGAGGCGTTGAAAATGGATACCTGTTGAACGAAGATGTCATGGTGTCGCGGGTGGGCAAGCAGGGGCGGAGATTGGCACCGCGCGTGTAGGACCCACAGGGCGGGGGCATCGCCGCCGATGCAGCGGCGGCGGCGAGCTTCTCTGACCCAGCGGCCGCCGATCTCCGCTGGATCTTGACGCGTGAGTGGGCCGAGGAATCGTCCCCGGCCGCCCCCCGGCTCTCCGCCCTCGACCCCCGGGATCTCTTGTTGTGCCCCCACTGGAGGAGCACTTCCCCGCCCCCCGGCGACACCCCGTTGATCTCATGGTGGTGGCTCTGGGCCTTTACAGGCGAGGGAGTGGAGGCGGCGGCGGCGGAGGAGGAGGGCGGTTGATTCTCGGAGTGGGAGGGGTCGGAGGGGAACGAGACATGGGAGAAGTGGTGGTCCTGATGCGCGGTCGATCCCGATCCGGAGCGCCTAAAAGGTTTGCCTTCGAGGGGGGAAAAGTTTGGGGTCCGGACACCGTTGTCGGCGTCCTCTTCCTTGCAGGCTCTCAGGCTGTGCTTCCTTCCATTGCTGAGCGGGACGCAATCTGGGCTTACTCTGTATCTGCTAACAAAGAGAAGAGAAAAAAGAGGTCATCAATGGCACCGGAACTAACAATATATGAAGGATCTAACGCCATAGCTATCAAAAATGATCAGAAATGCAGATCGAAGACGGATTCAGGCAAAAGGCAACAAATCTAGCTTTCAGAGAAGGGAAAAGATTAAGAAATGTAGATTCTTTGAGTACCAAATAGCATCAAGGTCTTTAGATGAGCAAAATCCAGGTTCTTGCTAAAGTTACAGCAGGGAGAGGATTTTGCTCGATTTCTTAGGCAATTTCTCAAGAAAAAGGTTGAAAATCAATTTGATCAATAGAACTCCGAAGAACTCGATCCATAGAATCAAATATAAGCAATCAAATCTTAGTCTTGTAAAGAAGAAGAGCAGGTAGTAAAAGAGGGGGAGACAAACGAAAAAACAAGGTCTTAAATCTTCTGAAAACTAAATCAGAAGGAAATGAAAAGGAAACACAGCCGCACCCGCAATAACCTCATCTCTCCACTTCAAAAAAGCTTAATGAAGGGAAAACATAAGAGAAAAAGGGTACAAGAGGAATAAAGAAAACAGGAGAACAACCACAGGCATGGCCGCCCGGCGAATTCTTAGCCCGTCCACTGCCATCGCCGGAGATCTCCAACAATCATCACTGGAAAACAAATTTGACTAAATCCCAAGAAAAAGTCAAACCAGAAACAAAGGAGAAGATGAATAAAATAAGGAAAAAATAGCTCTGGGCTTCCATCTAAATATTAGCCCTGCTTTCCTTCTACCCTGGAATTCTCCAAAATGATTCGAGGGAAACCTGATACGCCTCTCAATCAGTCTTCATGGGAACACCGAAATCCGGCAACGCTCCGCCGGAAATCCAAAAACGAGGCGGAGGAAAACCAAGCCTCGGAGGCCATTTGTTCCCAATATAGGGCCGAAATCCGGCGCTAGTCGATCTAGAAACTATAAGACCTTCAGGGAAAACCACCAGAAAATCGAAAACAAGAACCGATACAAAGGCGCCGCAGGGGAGCAGCGCGATCCAAAACCCTCGCCGGAGATCAGAAAAGCTCGCCGGGAACCGACGTTTGCTCTCCTTTTCCAGCCAAAAGCCTCAAATGACAGAACCACAGCCGATAAGAACAACAACTAAAACAAGAACGGTAGAGAGTCGAATTGCCGGAATCCAAGAAAAGCCAAGCCGGATTCGGCAAAGGGGAAGCAAATCGCGCCGGAACCGACCGGCTCTTCGCTCCCAAGACCCAGCAAACTCGATCTATAACCAAAGACCTGCAGGAATAGAAAGCAATCTTCGACCAGCGAAGCCCTCAAGGCCTCCATCCTCCGCAGTCCAGCGATCTCTTTATCAACAAGAAAAGAAACAAAACATCGATCTCAAGCGAGGAGACCATATGAGAACGAATCCAAAACCTTCGAAATTAGAACGCCATAAAAAAGTACCAAAACAGAGAGACAGATGGAGAGACAGAGGAGGCGAGAGCGAAAGATCTGAGCAGACCTCATCATGTCCAATGCCGAGGGGATTCACCGAGCGGTCGCCGTTCAAAACTCTCGAAAAATCGCATAGCTTTCTCGAGAGAAGCGCATCAATGGCGTTCTCCAAAGAACCGGAGTTCTCGTCTCTCAACCTCTGGCACTTGGATGCGAGAAAGATTCAGAGAAGCAGAAGAAATCTATAGGAGAGCTACGATAAGAATAGCTTTAGAGATAGAGGAGCACAGGGAAAGAAGAGAGAGATAGGGGAGGGGGAGGGGGAGGAGGAGGGCGGAACAGAGGCAGCAGCGAGGACGATGAGGCAGAAATGGGGTTAAAATAGCGGCTTTATCGAAACGGGACTTCCCATAATACCCCCGATTCTTGCCATCCAATTTCCGAAATGCCCTTCCCCCGCTCCGCCCTAGTTTCCTCCCGACGCCCAGGGGCATTTTCGAAATTAGAATAGTTTGCTCTGGGCTTTTCTGAAATAAGAAAGGTCCCGCTTGCGGTCCGTGCGTGGGATTACTAATGGAATTCCTGTGCGATCAGAGAGATCAGCCTCCATCTTTTCTGAAACAGATATCACCGTCGATTCGGTATGACTCTTTATGGTGACCGTCAGATGGAATTGCTGTTGCTCTATGTCGCTTATGTGGCAATCTATGATATATTTTTGCTAAACTGACAATCTATAATATCACACCGGTTATTGGAAAGCCCACTCCTCTTTTCTACAAGCACTTGGCTGCGGCATACTATAACGGCCGTTATAACGGTTTAAAATAAAAAGTTTCTATTTGTAAACATGACATAATAGCGAAAATTATGCGGATGGCGCCGATGGTCGTAACCAACCGCATCATACCTGCTCGCATGAAGCACGGCAAGATGGAATCCGAGTCATATCATCCTATTACAACCGTGATTAAATTCTATAATAAAAAACTTATTGTCTAAGACTCTAATATTTCATTATTTTCTATCTATTTTAAAAAAATATACAAATCTAAGATTTAGCGCCTGTTTTGGCATCATTTTTTTATATTTTAAAAATATAAAATCTAATGCAGAAAATATATTTAGTTATTTTTTTTGTTAAACAAATTTTATTCTTTTTTAAAATGTGAGAATAAAAAAATTTTACTTCCAGTTTTTTTAAAAAACAAATTTTCATCCTTCTCCTCTCTCCTCTCAACCTTTCTTTTTTTTGCCATGTCTCATCCTCAGCCTCTGATCCTGGCCGGCCATCTTTCTATACAATGTCAAGCTATCTTTTGTCCATGACCATATCGCCCATCTTATTCTTTATTTCTTTTTTCTTTACCACTTGCTTGACGGTATCATTGCTCGAACTCTTTTTTATCCTCGACACGATATCACCAACCTCATCCTCTCTTTCTCCCCTTTGCCATGATCCTTGTCTTTAAAAAAAAAAATCAAACTTATTTTTTTGATAAAATTTTTAAAAAATAAAAATAAAAATCTTAGTTTTTAATTTTTTTTAAAAAAAATATTGATGGTAATGCTGGACGATACACGTTGAATAGTTGATATTTTCTTGGCTGTCATTTCATGGTTAACCCGAGGTATCTGTCAAAACTTGGCCTAGATCTGATTAATATGATCTGTAGGCTAAACTTATTTTCCTCGATTACCTATTTCTATTTTAATTTTAATCCCATCCATCGGTTCTAGGGCAATCCAAGAACCCATTCCCCAGCCGTCCGATCGAAAAATCTAGCGAATAACTTAAATACCCTCCCTCCCCTTGTTTCAGGGAAACGGGGCTCTTTCCAAATAATTTCCTTCGATAATCGCGGAGCGGGCTGTTTGACTCTAATTGGATCGCGATTATTTGGGTTCAATTTTTATTAATAAGATATGGGAACCACAGCCCGAACGTACGGACTGGGATCGAGATCGAGATTGATAAGAACTCAGCAGCGAATCAATCAAATCGGATGGACCTGCTCCCATGGACGTAGAAGGGGGTGCCATCTTTGGATTACTTGCACCCGCGGGACACTGTAACTCCGCACGTTAGATTCGACGGAGCACGCGACTTGGGACCCACCACCAACGACGGATTGGTAAACATGATTTGGAAACGAGGAAGCAAAAAACCAATATGTTGCTGGGTTTCCTCGTGGCTTTTTTTTTTTAATAAATACTCTCTAAATATCAAATCTTATATGAATAACCACCGAGATGGTAGATGGCCCAGATTTGAAATGCGCGGGCGTCGATTAAATGCAAAGACTGGATGCCCTTCGCCTGATTTGCCTGATGGAGTCACCATCTGGTCTGTTAGCAGGGAAGGGGGCCAAGTGGAGGTTGCTATACGGGTGAGGTTCTCCTCACCCCCTTCTTCCCTTTCCTAAAGCTAAAAAAAATAAAAAAAATATTATGAATATTCTTCTAAAATTGATACTTCTATGTATTCCCTCGTAAAACAATTGTTTTGCTATTATACTTTTTTTTATTTTTATTTTTACATAGGTACCCACGCCATCTAATGTAGTTAAGAAATTAATAGTTTCAAATTAAAATAACTAAAATATCCTTAATAGATAGATGTGCAAAAAAAAAAAATATTTATAAAGCGATCATAATGGAGGACAAAAAAATAATTTCAAAATTTTATTATATTTTTAATTAAAATAAATATAGTTTTTATTAATGGTGCTAGAACAAACATTATATTAGGGACATTTGTAAAAAATAGTATTTTGTGAGGATACAGAAATAAATATAAATTTTAAAAAAATATTCACGCAAATTTTAATTTTTAGAAAGATATTCATTAAAAAAACGTTCTCTTTAAAAAATAATATTTAGAAAAGAGGCATCTTTTTGTCACGCTTATGGGTAGGAGGTATCACGCCGAATGGATGATCTTGATCGTGTGATGAACATGGGCTTCTCCTCCGAATGGCGACGCAGTGGAGTGGCCCCACCATTACATCATACTACCCAAATGCGAGCCACTTCAAACACAGATCCATTTACCTCAGCTTGAAATGATATATAAGAATTCGAGATTGCGGATTTGTTGGATCGGAATCCTCTCCAATCTCTACTTGGACTCGGAAAGGCAGACCTCATGGACGTGATTGGATAAGATCAACAATGACAAAATAGAGCATCGAATCACAGCCACCACGCCAATGACGATTGGCTACGTTTGGAAGACCGATCTCTTCGATCCAAGTTGTGTCCAAAAAGTTTCAAAAACTTTTGTTGGTTTTTACACAGAATATTATTTGTTTTTGTGATGAAATTGATGAAAAAAAATAAAAGATTTTCATTAAAAAAAAATTCAAAACTATAGTAGTAAGTTCTTCAAATAATCAGAACGTTAAATTATTTTTACAAAAGTAAATTTTCTGACTAAAGATATGTATGAAAATCTGTTAAATAAGATATAGAAACCAACAAGCCCAAATCTCGTTCTTATATGTGTGTGTGCGGGCAGGAGTGTTTCCAAAAATTCGACCATAACGACACCTGTGGAGGTTGTTCAATATTTGGCAATGGACCAAATCAATCTTTGAAAGTATGACCAAATAACTTTTTTTCGCAACAATTATGCTTCATATTTTTAACGTTCAACATTGTGAGCATGATTAACGTTTACACTAAACGAGAAAGCAGAGAACAGCGACTTTTGGTAAAAACTAGGGTCCCGCGGCTCCTATTCAAAACTATACGATCAGTAGGCTCTCGTGCATGGCAATAAATCCGGCCAGTTTCACGAATCTTCCTGCCACATTGCAAGAAAATTGTCATTACTCAAAAAAATCTATTGCACATAAAAAAAGCTAATGGACGTTTTTTATTTCCCCATTCAGATTGTTTGGAAAAATATGTTCCATGGTATCCTGGGAAATGATTTTCTTGAGGTGAATTTTGACAATAGCGTCTCGGAGAGTGAAAATAGATGTGGCGTGAATTTTGTGATCATGGACGAAGACAACCCGTTGATTACGGCTGGAGGTCGACGGATATTTGATGAGGCGGTCCAATGGTGGAGCTGCGTGCGGCGTGGAAGGACCTCGTGTACGCTGGAGTACACTTGGAGGCTCGGCGGATACTCTTAGAGGGCGATTCGGCCACAATAGTTGATTTGAATCAGAAGAGGGCATACAAGGTCAGACCTACATCTACTTGTCTGGGATGTATACCATTTATTGGTGGGTCTCGACTCGTTTGGAATCACACATGTATTACAGGAGGCGAACAGTGCAGCTGATTGGGTCGCCTCCTTTGCAGCACATCACATCGGATCTTTTGTATGGCATGGGACTGCCCTTATCCTGCAGGATTTTGCTACTGTTTTGCATTTTGACGCTTCGAAGGGCCTATAGTGAGACGCCGGTTTTACCCAAAAAAAAAAAAAAAAACATTGTTACGACACCATGGAGACAATTAACAAATCTTGGAAGAAATAGTATTCACGTCAAAGAGACCATGAAACTATACGTACCATGAACCAATTTTTCGAATAGCCAATGGGTGTAGGGAGATCCGCTCGGTTCACACACCACGTAACTCGATGAAATTAACTCTGTAAAAAAAGTTCATTATAGTTTAAAAGCCGATGGATATCATTTAACAAAAAATAATGTTCTTCTTCCACATAAATACAGAGCTATAATGCAATTATAGTAAATAAAATTAAAGTAATTTCAGTAAATAATAATCTTCTTGACTTGCAGAGTTGCAGTTCCAAAAAGGGGATCAAAGTTCATGTTCAAGCAGAGTCGCCAAAAACAAAAACAAAAAAAAGGTCAGATAACCACTTGAACCCAACTGATTTGGACAAAACCCTGACCCATTTCTGCCCCCATGGTAGCCTCACTACAATCTTAAGATACAAATCCCAAACCTCAGGACCCACAGTTGAGTCCAGGCTGACTCAACCCACTTCGTTTCCCCACTCACAGGATTCATGGTCTTGCCAGGGTCCACGAGACTACATAAAAAAAAAAAGCCTGATGTGAGAGAGTGAGAGAGAGAGGCAAGTGGATATCAAACTCACTCCAAGACGTCACTAACGCCATCCTGAGCACACGCATATGCTCCATAAGGTGAGGATAGAAACCAGTCTTGCAGCCACCACATTTTTATTACTCTCTTCATCTCACGGCAGCTCTGTACTAAAGATATGGCCGGATCAAAAGAAGCTTACAGCAGCAGCACTGGAAGAATGGGTTTCCATGTGCAAAGGCTAGATAGAAAGTTATCACCCTTATTTTTTTTCCCCCCTTGTCACGGGCATGGGCCACACAACGTTAACTAAGTAACGGACTCGTGACAAAGCTTTAATACATCTGCGGAGAATAGATGATGGCAGTCAAAGATTGTACAGGAATTCTTTATACAAAGTAGAAGGTTGGAGAGTAGATTAGAATTTTTGGGCATCCCAGCTTATATACGATGCAAATCCTGGGCCTTGTCCTGTTCTGCACATAAAACAAGCTGATGGATAGATCACAACCATCCATCTATCTTGCTTCAGAAAGATCCAAATGATCTGCAAACAGAGGGTCCATGATGGACCTCGCTTCTGCTACAAATGTTCGGAGACACTGAGATGTTTGCTCTGATAAGATCTCCAGAGCAAGCCGTCTACTTCATTTTACCGGCAAGGGGAGAAAAGGGAAAAGGACCGGCAGGGTCAAGAAATCTCGTTCCCCAGATTAGTCTAGAACCTAAAGCAAATAAAAGTATTCATACAAAGATATCATGGATGATGAGGCTTTTTTTTTTTTTTTTTTGCTTCAAAACGCAAATAAATTATTCTTAGGCGAGTTGAATATGATTATCTGTGAGAGCCAAGAAAACCTCTTACAGAAACAAGAGGGGTTTGACCAAGACAAATTTCCAGTGAGAGATAGATGGATCATGATAGATGGAAATTATCTTTTACAGCTCCCGATCATGATTCAGATTTCATCACACTGCAATTGTCTCCTGCATGCTCCTCTACTTCTGCTTCCCTTCCATACGAATCCATCCAGAAGAATCAAATAGTCAGTAAAACCATAAGTATCAAGCCTTATTCTCAAGTGGTGGTTGGCTTATAAAAGCCTTCTGCACCAAGCTCTACCACAGATGTCACCTACTGCTGAAACCTTAACAGGCAACTAGCCTCTAAAAACGATCCCTCAGATTCTCTATAATTAGATTTTTCTACATGGATTTCCTTTGAGGATGGTCCCCTCCGACAGAATCCTTGGTAGTTTATTAACCCTACAGTTTTATACTGACTCAAAGATTTTTCAGTGAAAAACATGCAAATAGTTGCTCTATTATTACTATCTCAGCTTGACTTAGATAATGTGCAACAACATATCATAGAAAACCTGGTTCAGACCTCTTTATAGACTGGTTCTTCTGAACACCATTCTACCACCAGCAATGCCATACCTTTCTCCAAACATGAAGATATGACGAGACGACGACCGACAAAGTTCAATGTTGCAATCATCATTCATTTTACATGTTTGGCAGAGAAATGCTGCTGCATTAATAATATCTCAGCATGTCACACAATTGAAGTACTTGTTATTATACCACTGAACATAATATGTCCGACTATATAGCCATGTTAAAACAAGAAGTTCATGTTACAGGTGCCATTCAGTTCTCATGTTTGCCAGAGAAATAGTCACTATTATCATCTCGACAAGACCATAGACAACACTTCACAAATAAAATTAAGT